>NC_057808.1:382825544-382826452 GCF_018294505.1 Triticum aestivum | reverse complement strand
AAAATAATGTTATCGGGGAGGGGGTATATCGACCCCCCCACGTGTTGAAGTTATCGGGAGGGGGTTATATCGACAACGACGACATACGTACATGGGAAAATAATATTATCGGGGAGGGGGTATATCGACCCCCCCTCGTGTTAAAGTTATCGGGAGAGGGGGTATATCGACGATGACAGACCCGATAAAACATAAGAAAACGAAGAAGAAATAAAAAGAGGAGAAGAAGAAAGGAATAGAGGAGAAGATCGAAGAAAAAAAGAAGAAAAAAAAAGAGGAGAAGAAGAAAGGAATAGAGGAGAGAAGAAGAAAAAATAGAATTTTTTCTATTTTTTCTTCTTCTCTTCTATTCCTTTCTTCTTCTCCTCTTCTTTTTCTTCCTTTTTCCTCTTCTTATTTATTTCTCCTCTTCTTCCTCTCCTCTTCTTCTCCTTTCTTCCTCTTCTTATTTTCCTTTTTCCTCTCATTCATAAAAAAATGTTCAAATAGAAAATTTCGAAAAAAGTAAAGGTTTTGCCTAATGCATTGTTCATATGAATATACAAACATTTGCATATTCTACAATAATTAATATCACCAAAAAAATCTATGAACAGAAAAAAATCCTAACTTTTCTAAAAATCTATCTTTTGCATATATACATGAACATATATATACACAGAGAACATATATACATAAATATATATATTTTTATAAAAATGCAAAAAAAGATCTAAGAAAAGGACATATAAACAGATATACACACATACATATACTCATACATATACATATGATCAGGAAAAAACATCATATATATGTGCAGAAAAAACAGGGAGGAAGGGGGCAGTGCTGGCCCTGACCAAAGGATGAGAGGTGCGGCGTGGTCGGGGTAGGGGCAGAGGCACGGCGCGCGTCGGGGTAGAGGCGAC
>NC_057808.1:382818530-382824431 GCF_018294505.1 Triticum aestivum | reverse complement strand
TGGTCCCGGTTCGTGCCACCAACCAGGACCAATGGCCTTGCACAGCGGCGTGGTGGTGGGAGTTTAGTCCCACCTCGCTAGCTGAGAGAGAGCCGCACCTGTTTATAAGGTGCGGTGTGCCTGAGCTGTCGAGCTCCTCTCTAAAGCAGGCTTACGGGCCTAACCTCTCTGTACATGCCTGTGGGCCTACTGGGCCTTCTGCGGGCCTGAATCCTGGCCCATGGATGGGTTTCTAGTCGTATTCAGGCCGTGGTGGCCCAGTAGGTGGCATAATTTTTATTTTTTGCCTATTTTTTTGTTTTCTTTTTTGCTTTATTTATTTTGTTTTGTTTCTACTTCCAACAAAAAACTTATTTATTTTATTTTATTTTGTTTCTAATTACTTATTTATTTTACTTTATGATAATTCTTTTTGCTATTAATGTTTCTAACAAAAAAAGTTCTTTATGAAAATTATTTTTGCTTTCAATGATTTTGAACAGAAAATACTTCGATAATTTTAGTTGCATCAATTTTATATAATTTTAGTTTCAATAATACTAGAGGTTGCTTATAATGTTTTGAACAGAAAATACTTTGATAATTTTAGTTTCATAAATTTTATTTATGTTATTAAAGTTTATTTTATTTTGTTTCTACTTATATATTTTATTAAAATTTATATTATTTTGTTTCTAATTACTTATTTATTTTATTTGTTATTTTTCATGCACCATTTGTCATGCATTTACTGATTATTTTGAGCTATAAGACCCTAAAATTGAAAAGCATTTCAAATGAACTCTGAAAAGGTTGAAAGTTGGCATGGTATCATAATTTCATCCACATAGCATGTGCAAGAAAGTTGAGAGGGTTACGGCAAAAACTAGATGCACTTCGTGTACAAAACGGACAATGGTATCATACTCGTCTGTTACAAAGTTGGCATGGTATCATTATAATAGTTGCGGGAGAAAGTCTTCACTTTTTCTTCGCTTGTGTCATTTGCTTATTGCGCCGTAACCATGGATAATCTTCATCGTTTATCAGGATGCTTGGGTCAGCCTTGACTTTGAAGGGAGGAATTTCATGAAACTTTTCATAATCTTCAGACATGTCTGTCTTGCCCTCCACTCCCACAATGTCCCTTTTTCCTGAAAGAACTATGTGGCGCTTTGGCTCATCGTATGATGTATTCGCTTCCTTATCTTATCTTTTTCTCGGTCTGCTAGACATGTCCTTCACATAGATAACCTGTGCCACATCATTGGCTAGGACGAACGGTTCGTCAGTGTACCCAAGATTGTTCAGATCCACTATTGTCATTCCGTACTGTGGGTCTACCTGTACCCCGCCTCCTGACAGATTGACCCATTTGCACTTAAACAAAGGGACCTTAAAATCATGTCCGTAGTCAAGTTCCCATATGTCCATTATGTAACCATAATATGTGTCCTTTCCCCTCTCGGTTGCTGCATCAAAGCGGACACCGTTGTTTTTGTTGGTGCTCTTTTGATCTTGGGCGATCATGTAAAATGTATTCCCATTTATCTCGTATCCTTTGTAAGTCAATACAGTCGAAGATGGTCCCCTGGACAACGAGCACAACTCATCACAAACAGTGGTGTCACCTCTGAGACATGTTTCCAACCAACTGCTGAAAGTCCTGATGTGTTCACATGTAATCCAGTCGTCACACTGCTCCGGGTGTTTGGAGCGCAGACTGTTCTTGTGTTCATCGACATACGGGGTCACCAAGGTAGAGTTCTGTAGAACTGTGTAGTGTGCTTGAGACCAAGAATATCCGTCCCTGCATATTATTGAGTCCCCTCCAAGCGTGCCTTTTCCAGTCAGTCTCCCCTCATACTGCGATTTAGGGAGACCTATCTTCTTAAGGCCAGGAATGAAGTCAACACAAAACCCAATGACATCCTCTGTTTGATGGCCCATGGAGATGCTTCCTTCTGGCCTAGCGCGGTTACGGACATATTTCTTTAGGACTCCCATGAACCTCTCAAAGGGGAACATATTGTGTAGAAATACGGGCCCCAGAATGACAATCTCGTCGACTAGATGAACTAGGATGTGCGTCATGATATTGAAGAAGGATGGTGGGAACACCAGCTCAAAACTGACAAGACATTGCGCCACATCACTCCTTAGCCTTGGTATGATTTCTGGATCGATCACCTTCTGAGAGATTGCTTTGAGGAATGCACATAGCTTGACAATGGCTAATCGGACGTTTTCCAGTAGAAGCTCCCTCAATGCAACCGGAAGCAGTTGCGTCATAATCACGTGGCAGTCATGAGACTTTAGGTTCTGGAACTTTTTCTCTGGCATATTTATTATTCCCTTTATATTCGACGAGAAGCCAGTCGGGACCTTCATACTGAGCAGGCATTCAAAGAAGATTTCTTTCTCTTCTTTCGTAAGAGCGTAGCTGGCAGGACCTTCATACTGCTTCGGAGGCATGCCGTCTTTTTCATGCAAACGTTGCAGGTCCTCCCGTGCCTCAGGTGTATCTTTTGTCTTCCCATACACGCCCAAGAAGCCTAGCAGGTTCACGCAAAGGTTCTTCGTCACGTGCATCACGTCGATTGAAGAGCGGACCTCTAGCTCTTTCTAGTAGGGTAGGTCCCAAAATATAGATTTCTTCTTCCACATGGGTGCGTGTCCCTCAGCGTCATTCGGAACAGCTAGTCCGCCGGGACCCTTTCCAAAGATTACGTGTAAATCATTGACCATAGCAAGTACGTGATCACCGGTACGCATGGCGGGCTTCTTCCGGTGATCTGCCTCGCCTTTGAAATGCTTGCCTTTCTTTCGACATTGATGGTTGGTCGGAAGAAATCGACGATGGCCCAGGTACACATTCTTCCTGCATTTGTCCAGGTATATACTTTCAGTGTCATCTAAACAGTGCGTGCATGCGTGGTATCCCTTGTTTGTTTGTCCTGAAAGGTTACTGAGAGCGGGCCAATCGTTGATGGTTACAAACAGCAACGCGTGCAGGTTAAATTCCTCCTGTTTGTGCTCATCCCACGTACGTACACCGTTTCCATTCCACAACTGTAAAAGTTCTTCAACTAATGGCCTTAGGTACACATCAATGTCGTTGCCGGGTTGCTTAGGGCCTTGGATGAGAACTGGCATCATAATGAACTTCCGCTTCATGGACATCCAAGGAGGAAGGTTATACATACATAGAGTCACGGGCCAGGTGTTGTGATTGCTGCTCTGCTCCCCGAAAGGATTAATGCCATCCGCGCTTAAACCAAACCATACGTTCCTTGGGTCCGCTGCAAACTCAGCCTAGTACTTTCTCTCGATTTTTCTCCACTGCGACCCGTCAGCGGGTGCTCTCAACTTCCCGTCTTTCTTACGGTCCTCACTGTGCCATCGCATCAACTTGGCATGCTCTTTGTTTCTGAACAGACGTTTCAACCGTGGTATTATAGGAGCATACCACATCACCTTCGCAGGAACCCTCTTCCTGGGGGGCTCGCCGTCAACATCACCAGGGTCATCTCGTCTGATCTTATACCGCAATGCACCGCATACCGGGCATGCGTTCAGATCCTTGTACGCACCGCGATAGAGGATGCATTCATTAGGGCATGCATGTATCTTCTGCACCTCCAATCCTAGAGGGCATACGACCTTCTTTGCTGCGTATGTACTGTCGGGCAATTCGTTATCCTTTGGAAGCTTCTTCTTCAATATTTTCAATAGCTTCTCAAATCCTTTGTCAGGCACAGCATTCTCTGCCTTCCACTGCAGCAATTCTAGTACGATACCGAGCTTTGTGTTGCCATCTTCGCAATTGGGGTACAACCCTTTTTTTTGATCCTCTAACATGCGATCGAACTTCAGCTTCTCCTTTTGACTTTCGCATTGCGTCCTTGCATCGACAATGACCCGGCGGAGATCATCATCATCAGGCACTGGTTCCTCTTGATCTTCAGCAGCTTCCCCCCTTGCAGCATCATTGGGCACATCGTCTGGTTCCTCTTGATCTTCAGCAGCTTCCCCCGTTGCAGCATCACCGTATTCAGGGGGCACATAGTTGTCATCGTCCTCTTCTTCTTCGCCGTCTTCCATCATAACCCCTATTTCTTTGTGCCTCGTCCAAGCATTATAGTGTGGCATGAAACCCTTGTAAAACAGGTGGGTGTGAAGGATTTTCCGGTCAGAGTAAGACTTTGTATTCCCACATGTAGGGCATGGACAACACATAAAATCATTCTGCTTGTTTGCCTCAGCCACTTCGAGAAAATCATGCACGCCCCTAATGTACTCGGAGGTGTGTCTGTCACCGTACATCCATTGCTGGTTCATCTGCATGCATTATATATAATTAAGTGTGTCAAAAACCATTACAGAACATCATGAATAGATAATTAAGTGACCAAATTAATAGAAGTTCATCATCACATTAAAACCAAAGTACATACATAGTTCTCATCTAACAACATATATATAGCTCTCTAGAGCATCTAATTAATTAAACCATACATTGAAACTATGTAAAACATTTCAATGCGAAAACAAATGCGATCATAATCGCAACCAAGGTAACAATTGATCCAACGGCATAATGATACCAAGCCTCGGTATGAATGGCATATTTTCTAATCTTTCTAATCTTCAAGCGCATTGCATCCATCTTGATCTTGTGATCATCGACGACATCCGCAACATGCAACTCCAATATCATCTTCTCCTCCTCAATTTTTTTATTTTTTCCTTCAAGTAATTGTTTTCTTCTTCAACTAAATTTAACCTCTCGACAATAGGGTCGGTTGGAATTTCCGGTTCAACCACCTCCTAGATAAACAAAATCTATGTCACGTTGGTCGGCATATTTGTCATAAACAATAAATGAACCAAATAGTTATAAAAAGATAATATATAGCACATCCGAATCATAGACAGGACGAGGGCCGACGGGGGCGGATACCAAAACCATCGCACTATGTAATAAGAAGGAATAATAAAAGTAACAAATTAGACAAGTATCTATCTAAAGTAAGAATTTTTTTTCTTTCAGAAAGAAGATAAGAACAAGAGGCTCACCACGGTGGTGCTGGCGACGAGATCGGCGCGGGCGATCGACGGCGGTGAAGACGGGGACGGGACGTGACGGACCGCTAAACCTAGACAAATCTCGGGGAAAATGGAGCTCGGAGGTCGAGTTTCGAGAGGAGAAAGATTAACTAGTGTGGCTCAGACATTTCATCGAACACCTCATGTGCATAGGAGGTGAGCTAGAGCACCCAAATGCCCTCCCCTCGCCGGCCAGAAAAAACAGAGCACTGTGGAGTGCTCTGCTGTGGCGATGGGGTATATATAGGCAACTCATTGGTCCCGGTTCGTGGCACCAACCGGGACTAAAGGGGGGGCATTGGTCCCGGTTGGTGCCACGAACAGGTACGCATGCCCCCCTTTAGTCCCGGTTGGTAGCACCAACCGGGACCAAAGGCCTTGTGCTGCCCCGCGTCAAAAGTTTAGTCCCACCTCGCTAGTTGAGAGAGCTCGAGAGTGGTTTATAAGCGCTGCTGCGCCCACCCTCTCGAGCTCCTCTCAACTGCAGGCTTTCGGGCCTAACCGTTCTCTTTGCCTGTGGGCCTACTGGGCCTTCTGCGGGCCTGAATCCTGGCCCATGGATGGGTTTCAAGTCGTATTCAGGCCATGGTGGCCCAGTAGGTGGCATAATTTTTTCCCTGTTTTTTGTTTTCTCTTTTGCTTTATTTATTTTGTTTTGTTTCTACTTACAACAAAAAACTTATTTATTTTATTCCATTTTGTTTCTAATTACTTATGTATTTTACTTTATTTATTTTATTTTTATTTATTTTACTGCTGCTATTTTTATTTATTTTACTGCTGCTATTTTTATTTATTTTATTAAGGTTTATT
>NC_057808.1:382796605-382817573 GCF_018294505.1 Triticum aestivum | reverse complement strand
TTTATTTATTTTATTTACTATAAAAAATGAACATAGATGCGCCTATAGAGAAAATTCAACCTAAATTCATAATAAATTTCTATGAAATTCAAAGAAATTTACTCTGAATTTAGGTCAAATTCCCTGTATAAGGGCATCTATTTTCACTTTGAGAGGAGCTCAACAAGGCAGAGAGGGACGGGCTTATAAACCGGTGTGAGCGCCCTGCGGTTGGCGAGGTGGGACTAAACTCTGACCGCTACTAGGACCAACCCTTTAGTCCTGGTTTGTGGTATGAACCGGGACTAAAGGGTGAGCCTCTGGTCCCGGTTCAGGCCACCAACCGGGACCAATGGTGGTGGGCCAGGAGCGAGGCCCATTGGTCCCGGTTTGTCCCACCAACCGGGACCAAAGGGGCCGGACGAACCGGGACCAATGCCCCCACGAGCCCGGCAGGCCCCTGGCCGCACGAACCGGGACCAATGCTCACATTAGTCCCAGTTCGTGACTGAACCGGGACTAATGTGAATATTGCCCTGTGACCAAAGCCCAGTTTTCTACTAGTGTATGGCTGTTGCCATGCTGTAGGCATGATAAAGTGTAGTAAATAGGTAGTCATGGCAGTTTCAGCAACTATGTGCACTGGATGGCAAATAATTTCCTGATCAAATGTGTAAGTTGCCACACAATATGATTTCCATGCGGCAAGTATTTCTGTTAACACACTAAGGCTGTTGCCATGATATAGACAGGATAATGTGGCAAATTCACTGTACAATAGACTCAATTTTGTGTTTGCCATGCTGACTTGTGATATCTGAACATATTTGACCGTATTACATGGCAACTCATTTTTAATATGAGGTCAGTGTGTGAGTTACCACATTAAAAGTTGTTCAGTAGATGTTTTCAACACTTTTTGAATTGTCTTGTATTTTACCATGGCATTTTCAACCTAGTACATTTGCCTTTGAATATATGACAACTATGTGCACTGGATGACAACTAATTTCCTGATCAAATGTGTCAGTTGCCACAAGTATGATTTCCATGTGGCAAGTATTTCTGTTAACACACTATGGTTGTTGCCATGATGTAGGCAGGATAATGTGGCAAATTCACTGTACCATATACTCAATTTTGTGTTTTGCCATGCAAACTTGTGATATCTGAACATATTTGGCCGTACTACATGGCAACTCATTTTTAATATGAGGTCAGTGTGTGAGTTGCCACATTACAGGTTGTTCAGTAGATGTTTTCAACAATTTCTGAATTGTCTTGCATTTTAACATATGGCAATTTCAACCTAGTACATTTGCCTTTGAATATATGACAACTCATTTTTTGTATGAGGACAGAGTGTGAGTTGCCACATTATATGTTTGTGCAGCCGAAGATTTGTGCCTTTCTTTCGTACTATCTTGTGCTAACATGGCAACTTCAGCATTTTGTTTCAAGTGCCTTATGATCTGTACATTTTTCAAATGAAGCCAATGTGTTTTGTTGCCACATTTATTGTTGGAAAATCATAGGGGGTGTGGGTGTTCATACGATATTGCCTAAACTTTTTGCCACTTTCAATTGAGCCCATGTGGCAAGTACATTCTGTTAGGTGGCAACTGCTTACTTCATACTTTCATTTTCACCCTGACATTTTGCTTTGTTCTTACCTCAGCAGAATGGCTCGCGGCGATCATCAAGACGATGATGATGATTTCATGGAGTTACCGCGGCAGAATCGCGCAACTAGACGGACAACAGACGGTGATGAGCTAACTGTCCACCCCCCAGCCCCCTTCCCCCATATGTTTTGAATGTCATGTTGAGTTTGCAATCATCTGATAGGGTCTAAACCTTCATGATAGTGAAACATGGCAACAAATGATCATTTCCCTGTTTTGCAGAAGAAGAAACGTAATCGCAATAGGGCTTCACAGGAATGCCTGACTATATTGACCGAGGGATTCACCGACGACCAGAAGGGAGCTGCTGCTGAGTTGGGGATGCAGGCTCTAATGGATGTTCGGTGCAAGAATCTAGTGAACCCTGTATGCGACTGGCTCGGTGAGATTTACGAGCCCGCCTCCAGGGAATTTGTGATTCCGGGACGTGGAAGACTGCCGTTAGACGAGGAATCAGTGTTCTGCATGTTGGGTGTGCCCTGTGGAGAAATCAAAGTCCCGTATGAGGTCAATAATACGATTGAGGAAACGTTGTTTGCCCATTTGTTTCCTGGGATGACATCCATGCCGAACACGACCGTGCTGGCAAATTCGCTGGAGGGCATGGAAACCCATGGCGAAGTTTTTAAGATGAAGCTACTCATGTACCTGATCTCAGTTGTTTTTGCGCCGACCACATCTCTTCGCCCAAGCAACAAATGCTTCCCCATCCTGGTGAATGCTCTATCTCTACTCCTTCATTTTTTCCTTCAATCTTTTGACTCCCATGTCATCTGTAAGCTAGTCACTGCCAGTTTTTTGATGTTTTCCCATTTTGATTTCTGATGCAGCAACTTCTTGTCCTGAAATTTGTGTCGTGCAGGCAAAACTGAAAGAAGTGAAGAACATGAATTGGTGCAAGTTCATTGCGGACTTCCTGCATGATGCATTCTCAAACAAGATGTACCAGAAGGGTTGTCGACTCCATTTAATGGTATTTTGTACTGCTCTTTTGAAAACACTCCTAGCTCCTTGAGCATGCATGGCAACCATGATGGTGACATTGTGGCAACTACCATCATAACAAGATGACAACTGCCAACATAACTAGAATGGCAACTGCCAACATAACTAGATGGCAACTGCCAACATAACTAGATGGCAACTAACAGAAATACATGGCAACTCTTTCCTTCTTCATGCCCTCCAACTTGATGATTGAAGGAACATACGTTAGCTTCTTTTTTGCAAAATACCATGATGGCAACTGATATTTTTTCTTTTTAAATTGTTGTACATCAGCTCATGTACGTCGATCGTCTTGATCTGTCCACTGTGGACTTTACTGGGATAGGAGGCCCGCCGCCTCCACACAAGTTTGTTGTTTCTGCGTGGACTTACGATGCTGTCAAGGCTGTGCTTGCCGCGGACAAGATAACTGATACGAAATACGGGAAACTGCAGGTTAGTTCTGGCTTCTTTCTTTGCACGACATTCTTTTAATTTTGACGCTGCATAACATATGAAAAAATCCCCATACGGCAACCGTATGTGGCTAACAAGAGATGACTACCTTGTTAGCCATGGCTGTCTGCGCATGGTATCCATGTCTGACGCCACATGGCAACTCTGCCATCCATTTTGAAACTTCTATCCTCTTCCTCCTTTTTATTTTTATTTTTGCAATACATGAACTGTTAGTTAGTGTTCATTTGTTTTTTCTCTTTACATGCTAGCTGTTTTTTTGGTTTTTTTCCAACTGATGGCCAAGCATGCTATAGACTACAATGTGTTTGGTGGGCCTCAAAACTTTGGAAAGTGGATGGACGTGCACTCAGCTCCGTCTTGTCCTGTTGAGGTAATCAAGGATATATATATCTATGGTTGTGTTTGGTTTATTTTGATCTTGTGCACGTGACTTCAATACGGTTGGTTACTACTGCTTCTTGTTTCGTGCACAGGCGAGGGCACCTGTTGAGCATCTAATTGGGCAGTTTGCATCCGGAATGACCAGCTTGCTCGGGAAGTTGGTTGAGGGTTGGACGTCCCTTAATGGCTCTGACAGCGACGCGGTTGCGAGGCAGTTCACTCCATTTGTTGCAGAACGGACACATCGGCCAACTGGTTGCCGTGGTCGGTACGACTACAACAGCTCGCAGGAGCTTCCCGACACACAAGATGAACTAGATGGAGATGCTGCTCTCGACAAAGACGACGACGATGACATGGAGAACATGCAACATGACACCGGCGATGATGAACATGTCGACATTCGTGCAGGTGGTAAGAAGGGCAAGGGTGTACCAGATGTCCCCTCACCGGAGAAAGTCAAAGAACAGACAGCTGCGAGAGGCAAGGGGGTGTCGCCCTCAAAGAGGGGGAGAGATCTACAGGAGGTTGGGCAGGGCTCTCCTGTCAAGAGACCTAGGACCGATCCCTTAGCTGCTAGGAGGAGGTTCGACTTCTTTTTTAGTGTTTTGTTTTGTCTATCCTTTCGAACAGACTGACCCCCTTTTTCCATTTGTTTTTACTAAGCGTGGCAACGATTTTCGTGTCTGACACTTGGCACCTTTTTTGCCTCTTTCTTATATGTGCAGCGAGGCGACAGCTGGTGGACGAGCAGTTACGAAGAAACAAGCACCAACGCCAACCCGTGTTTCTGCTCGATTGAACAAGGGTGCCCCTATTGCTGGTGACACGCATTCCACTAGGTCATCTCCTCGTACGTCGACGTCCAACACCGGTGATCCTGTCGTGTTGCCAGATTTGAGGAAGACAGTCAAGAAGTAGGTTATCCATGTTCTTTCTTCATTGCCATATTGCTATATTTTTGCCTTTCAATGCAGCTGTTCAGCTTGCCACATGGGCTATTGCCATCAGTCCCACATCGCAACTGTTGTTTCTCCCATGCTCTATTTCTTCTTACTACATGGCAACTCCTGCCTGTTTTTGCATGGCAACTGCTAACCAGGCAAAATGGCAACTCTTATTCCACCTACATGGCAACTACCAGCTTTTCCAGCTGTTTGTGCACTCATCCACACATAGTTTCGAAATGGCATTCATGGCACATCACACATTTCTTACATTTTTTAAGATGTCTACCATGGCAACTGCTGCTTGTTACGCATGGCAACTGCTAACTGGTCCACATGGCAACTCTTATTCTACCTACATGGAAACTATCATCTGTTCATCTAACAATGTTCGTGTGTTTTTTTCAGGGTGAAAAAGACTACCACACGCGTGACGAAGCAGAACCCCAAAGACCCACTCGAACGCATACACTCAAAGCTGTCGATAGGTGGCAACTCAGACGTTCATGAGGCGCCAGTGCACAAACCTGCTGCTGCACCATCCACTGTTCCCACTAGCTCTGATGCAAGCGGCCGAACATCTCCGCCGGTTGCAGATGTGCAGGCTACGACAGCAGGCATCCGTACAGCTGTGAGTGACGAGTCGGTATCTGCCAGGACTGCTGAAATATTGCCCACTGTGCTAGCAATGAAGGATGCTGCTGTGAGCCATGCGACCCGATCAGCAAGTGTTGAAGTGGACGCCCCCGAGATCAACCTAAGCAAGGAAGATTCCCACTCGTCTGACATGGATTCCAAGCGCGTGGGTGGTGGCACTTCTTCGTCCATGAAAGAAGGGGCTGAGGCGACAGTTCATAATGATATGCCATCCATAGGTGAGACTCTTGGCACAACAGCTCCAGCTTTTGGTGCTCCAGAGGTTGCCAAGGTGACCGTTGCACGAGCTGGTCTTCCACCTAGGCGTCGTAGCCCCCGCAAGCAATCTGCAGACACACCCAACGCGCCTGCTGTAGCTAGGAGCAGCAGAGATGACTCTGGTTACGTGCCTGTGTCCACACTATTCCCACCACCTGCCAGAAGCAATGTTATGGAGAGAACGGAAGACCGGAGTACAACCGACCCAGATGGCAAGCCGGGCACGACTGACGGAGGTGAACGTGCGGAGCAGACTGCGTCTTTACCCACAGCGGATAACCCCAGCTTAAATCTGCGCACTTCTAAGCTCCCAGTCAACACCGGTGTCCCCTATAGCCCAAACAAGAAGATTGTCAAGAAAGCTGCGACTGATACCGCTGACAGCACGCCCCATCCTATGAATAAGCCTGATGACTCTGCAACAGTCGATGCAGAAATGTTTGTTGATCTTTCACCCTTGGATTCTGCCTAGCAAGCTGTTCGCGGTCCGGCCAGTAGGCAGGAGAGGCACCCAATGGCCTTCACCCCATCGAGCTATAGCCTTGGCATTGATCGCAGTCAAGATGAACCAGTGGTGCAAGATCCTTCACCAGTTGCCTTTGCTTTCCCGGCAGGCATGGCCCCAATAATGGCGCAGCCAATGGTCGAGGGCAAGAAGGCTGTGAAGTTCGCAGAGCCGGTTGTGCAAGGTACATTTCTTTATGCGTTTATCATATTCGTGTATACATCTTTTTAGTCTAACTTTTGTTTGAAGCATTTTTTTGGGTTCTCACTTGTGATGGCAAATGTTATCTGATGGACATGGCAACTGGATTTGCTTGCACGCTGTCACCTACATTTTTCTGTTGCCATACTCCATTTTTCCATTCTGCAAGCACATGGCAACTGCAGTTGATACATCATGGCAACTGTAGTTGTTGTCACATGGCAACTACAATGCATTGCACATGGCAACTGGAGTTGCCTGCACATGGCAACTCCCTACTTTCTGTGCCTACATCTCATATTTCTACAACCTTTATTTTCAAACTAGATTTGTTTTGTTTTCCAAGGATTCCTAACCCACTTTTTTGACCCTTGCAGCCACCCCTGAGGAGATTACGCCGTCACTTGATGAAGCTTACCGCAGGATTTAGGAGGCAGCATTGCAGAGGAGGTCCTCACGAGGTCAGGGCCAATCAAGTTCCAACGTGCCTGCTGAGTCCGTATCTGAGGATACCATTAGAAGTGCCACCCCTGGTTCTGTGAGGCAGCGTAGGGTAGTTCACGCGCCACCCGCGGATGATTATGAGCCAGAAGTCAAGGCCACAAAGGATCAGAACCAGCTGTACGATATTGTCAAGCGCTTTGCAAATGCGAGGTCCAACAACAATCACATGAAGGAGCTGAAAGCGTAATGACCACACCCACATAAACCTCTCATTTGCTTTGCTCTTTTTATATTCATCCTTTTGATATTTCTAGATATGCTCTGTTTACGTTTTATTTCTTTTTTTCACTTAGTGGACATGATTCTTTCATGTGATATCATTTTCATACAGCTCATGTTTGGACAGAACCAAGATCATACAATGTGATGCGATGTACGTCGACCTGGGTGATCTTGCCGAGTCTGTGAGGCCACTTGGTAAAATGTCGAAGAATGTAGTTGCATGTGGGATTGACTTCATCAACAGGCATATGGATATGTCTCCCGACAAAACAAGCATGCAGTACATTGTGACGTGCAAAATATGGGATGGTGACATCCACCACAAAATCCTGAGGAAGCATTTTGCTGCGCATGGTGATTTCAAGCTCACAATGAAGAAATGTGTGAGTACTCCTTCCTTTTTTGCACATTTTTTCCTCCCATGTTATTTTTTTGCCAGTAGCTATGCTTCAGATGTGGGCTACACCCTGTTTTGTGACAGCTGTTTCATGTGGCAACAGCTGCCATGTAAAATGACTTCTCGTTTGCTTTCCTAATACAACCTATGTGGCAACTTCAAACTAAAATACACGGCAACTTTGTTCATACATGGACGGCAACTTCTTTTAATTACCCACTACAACTAAACATTATACGTTGGTCCACTTTTCTTGGACCCTTGATGCTTTCGTAGTCACTCATGTGCCTTGTTAGTGCAACCGGTGATATCTTTACATGTCATTTTCCCAACTACATCATTTCTGTTCTTAATGTGAGCTCTGCTTCTTTTCTTTCCTTCATTTTTGTTTGCAGGTCTTGTTCCCCATGTTCCAGGAGCTTGCACCACATGACCCACACGACAAGTGTGGTCACCACTACGCGATCTGCCTTGACCTGAAAAACCAACGTTTTGAGGTGCTTGATTCAATGCGTTCAGAAGCTGATGCAGACCTTACTACGCATGCTGAATACTTCATCAACAACCTCAAAGAGACATGGAACCGTCACTATGAAAACTCAAAGGTCTAGATCAGACATTTTCCAATTGAGTACGTGGCGACTACGAAGCAAGGAAACCGGTATTTTCCCATCTTTTCTTCATGTGTCCTCCAAACCAATGCTCACCCTCTCTTTTTGTCACCTTTGAATTGAAGTTTATGATTTTTTTCTATATGTTCTTGTGAGTTAACCTGACTCTTTTCTTGTTTAGGCACGACTGCGGCTTCCACACGTTGGAATACCTTGCAAAGTGGGAAGGTCGACGGGTTCCTGTCGTCACAACTGCAATGGTCGTCGAGCTCCGCAAAATTTACACATGGAACTGGTTGATGAATGAAGATTTCAACACGCGATCCAACGCACGTGAGTTCATAGAGGAAGCTGTGAAGAAAGCCGCCAAGAAGTACAAGTGATCACGTGGTGCTCCTGACCGAACGCCTACCTTACATTCTGTTGCCGAGGAATGTAAGGTATTACCTTGTTTTTTCAAAATTATGTCCTTGTAATATGCTATGACTGTATCTCCCTGTAGCCTAGTATACAGTGGTGGCGTGTGAGTGACATCTGAATAGTTTGTAATATATGTGTGGATGTGAACCTACTTAGGTTTGACAGCAGATACGTTATGTGTTTTCAGTATTATTATGTGCTTGTGTGTTGGTCGTACCAGCATGGTGTTTTGAATGCGTCCTTGATGTCTGAAAACATGGCAAATGTAGTTGATCAGTCATGGTTAGTGAAAGTTATCGTTCTTTCTTGTTTGGCTTTTTGGGTTTTTTTGCACTGCTAACTGTACCGGCTAGCATGGTAGTTTGATCACGGAGCAGTAACCTGTGCGGTTGCTGCACGAGATCGTTTCAGCTTGTTTCCCATAGTTTGCACCAGAATACAATATGTGTGACTAAAATGCGCTGACTGAACATGGAAATCTACGCGGTGAAGATTCAGTACAACTAACATGGCATGTTCAGTACAACTAACATGGCAGATTTAGTAAAAAATAAGATGGCAAATTCAGTAAAAATAACATGGCAAATTCAGTAGAAATGGCATGGCAGATTCAGTAGAAATGGTATGGCAGATTCAGTAGAAATTGCATGGCAGATTCAGTTCAAGCAACATGGCAAATTCAGTGCCATACACGTGGCAACTGCAGCTATTCCTTCATGGCATTTTTACTTCAGATTCTGATGCACCTGAAGAGTCATTCTCCAGTTTTTAAAAAATTTAGAACATCTGGATTACAAAAAAAATGTCACCATGGACCAAGTCAAAGTGCTCCAATGTTGTTTACGGATTGCCCGTCCATTTCTTTGGTTTCTTATGTTTTGCTTGAATCTCCAATCCCGATTTGTATCTTATCTCTTTTGGACGCCCTTTTGTGATGGAACGGGGCGGGTTCCTAACCTGTGTTTGTGTGCTTGCTGTTCCAGATCCTACCTCCGAGTTTTCAGATGATGGCCCTGTGGACGAAGGCACACTTGATGTGCGGGGGAACCTGTGTAAGGCTTCCTCAGCTTTCCTCCTCTTGATCTCATCAAGCTCTCTTTTGAGGATCTTCCTGTGTTTTTCTGCGACCCTTGCTGTCTCATCACTCTTGCACGCTTCATCAATTAGTTCAGCATAGTTCTTTGTCAACACAACGTGCCTCACGGCTTCCATGGTTGACTCTGGTCTCTCGTCATGCACGGCCAAAACTGCGTTTGATGTTTGCGGCGCCAATGCGTCGTCAGCGTCCCAAGTCCATCGCCGCCTTATGAAATGGTGGGGCATTCGTGTCACCGCGTTCAAGTCCATTACTTTTAGAATGTGACAGCACACAATCCCGTCCCGTTCGAATTTGCAGCATTGGCAGTAGTATTCGCCTTCGCTTATTGATGCCTTCACAAAGTAGTTCCTTCCCTTGTCTGGGTCTTCAGGTTCTGAATCCGACATGCCCATGATAGAACACACCTTGAACGTATGTTCGTCCACCTGGAAAGCCGTGTACATGCTGGCACGCTTTATTTCTTCCTGGAATCTGCAAGTTTTGTGTGGTTTTTGTTAAACTCTTGTGTGAAGTTTTTTGTAGCACCTTTTGTTTGTTGTGGCCAATGGAATTACAATTCGTTCAAACATGGCAACTACAGTTCATTAAACATGGCAACTGCAGTTGAGTAAACATGGCAACTGCAGTTCATTAAACATGGCAATTGCATTTCATTTAAACATGGCAACTACATAACAACTTCAATTTGGCATTTGCATTCCATGCCATCATGGCCATTGGAATTTACATTTCATTAAATATGGCAACTGCAGTTCATTAAACATGGCAACTGTAGTTCATCAAACATGGCAACTGCAGTTACGCAAACATGGTAACTGCAGTTGAGTGAACGTGGCAAACTGCAGTTCATTAAGCATGGCAAACTGTAGTTCATTAAGCACGGCAACTACATATCATGTTTACTCTGTACCTAATGGCTACTTTTCAACACAATCATCATTTTCAAATAAGCATTTCAACTGCATTGCATTCTACATGGCACCTGGTACCTTCATGAGTTGTGCAAATAAGATTGTAACACAACTGACTTACTTGTTAAAAATCGTGTTGGTGTATATCTTGCTCATCTGCCTCTCCATTGGTAAATACGTTAGCAATTTTGGCTGCTTGAGCGTGGTGTTTGCTTCTTGTTGTAGCTCGGATCCTAGTATTTTTTGTTGCAAAGCGGTGTACTGCTTGGCAAACTATAGTAATGAGTTGCCAGGGCTCACGTACCGCTTCAAAATAGCATTGAACCCCTCACTGCGTTGTGTAGTCTGCAGAAACGGGAAGAAGCACTGCATGAAGTAGGCCGGCACCCAGTACATTCGCTTCTCCCACAAGCTAGCAAGTGTCTCGTGGTCTTGGACTTGATATGTTTCAATCATAGCCATCCAGCTCCTTTCAAACTCCTCCACCGTCAAGCTGTGGTCCACGCACAGCTCGAATGCCTTGTGCAGGTCTGGACGGTCAGCAAAGAATGGTCCTAGTGTCTCCTCGGCCTTCTTTATATGTGCCACCTGCAGTGCCTGTGCACTGCCAACGGAAAGACCTCCTCTATGCCTGCACGCATGCTAAAATCTTGGTCTGTTATTATGTTCATCGGAGCAAGTCCACCCATGCACTCCAAGAAGTCTTGAACAGCCAAACGTACCCATCTGTGTCTTCGTTCCGAACGAGCCCGCATCCGAACTGCAATGACTGATTGTGGTTATTTATTCCTATGAATGGAGCGCATGGCATCTTGTACATATTAGTGAGATATGTCGCATCGAAAGAAATGCAGTCTCGGAAATGTTTGTAGGCTCTTCCTGCAGCACCATCCACCCAATACATGTTCCTGACACGGACCTCATCGTCCAATCTTATCCTGTAGAAGAAATCTTGATCTTCTTTCGCTTTCTCATCGAAGTAGGCTATCGTGGCTTCTATGTCAGCAACTTGCTTTCTCTACGGTATGCCTTTAGGTTTGTGACGTTTGCTGCTAGGTAGGGCATGCTACTCAGAGACCCGTTTTTGCTGTGGATGAGGGAGAGTATCTGCACCATCCTTTATGGACCGACGTTACAATCATGTAGCAGCTTTATGAATTTCTTCTCGAGGGGGGTGAATCCTCTGTGGGCGGTCAGAAATTTTACCAGGTCAAACTTCTTTATTAGCTCGTGGTAGTGCTCATCAAAATATTCAGTGACCACCCACTGTGCTCCATCTACGTTCAGCTTACACCGGACAGGGCATTCCGTCTTGACAATGATACCTCTCTTTCGTTCCGGAATGACAGGCGCATCACCTTTGCCCTTCTTGTTTCTTCGTGCCTTGTAGCACCTCATCTCACCTCTGCTGTACTCGTTAGTTTTTAATTTTCCTATGGTATTCGGTGTTGACCGCAAACCCATGGAACTTTGCATATGTCTGGTAGAATTCCTTTGCATCTGCAAACGAATCAAAACTCTACCCAAGATACGGTGGCTGGGGTACCATGATTTCTGATTGCCCACCATCTTCATCCCCTTGTGCTTCGTCATCGGTTTCATCATTCACTTCAGTATCGGCGGCTGTTTTACCTGCTTGAGTGTTGCTTGTGCTGGTGTGCACATGTGTGCTTGTCGGTATTGCTGGCACGATTGCCATTTCCGACACTGACTCGGCATTGTTTGTGGCATGAGTGTTGGCTGGCTGGTGGAACGCGTCTTCCATGCGCTCAGAGCTCCCCGCAGTAGATGTCCCCGCGCCGCTGTTAATTGTAGTTGAAGGTCCTGCATTAAAAAATCATGTACGAGCGTAAGATTTTGCTTGAATGTCATGTGTATCATAACGGAGTACAGCAACTGAATGTGATTTTGCATGACATCATTTCACACAGCAAGCCGTGAATCTGCATATGGCCATGCATGGCAACCGTAATTCTCCAGTAATGGCAGCTACAGTCCAACCACATGGCAACTACCGTTGCCAACACATGGCAACCAGCGTCTTTTAGCTTGAGAACTTGTAGCATATAGCAATGGCAGAAATAGTCCAACACACATGGCAACTACTGTTGCCCACACATGGCAACCAGCTTCTTTCAGCATCAGAACTTGCAGCACATAGCAATGGCAGATACAATCCAGCATACATGGCAACTACTGTTGCCAACACATGGCAACCAGTATACTCTAGCATCAAAACTTTGTATTCTAGGCTTGAGCTCAATACGCAAATGTGAACAATCATGAATGTTGCACACACTCTTATAGCAATTGGCAAATCCCGAAGACAATATACGTCTCTTTTGCACATGACCACTTGGTAGCATTTTTTTGTTTTCCCACCACCACCGTTACAAATCTACTTTTCTTCACATGCTATTCCCCACAAAAGCAAATGCAGTACTGTTTTCTGTTTTCATTTTTTTACCTTGTTGTGCCGCATGTGCCGATCTTGTGTGGTCTGTCATTCCAATTTGATGTGCTCTATCTGCAATAGCGCTTTCCTGCAACTGTGAAGCTTGCCATGAGATGTTTGCCAATGTGGTTCCACCGTAACAGCCTGAGATCATGGTAGCAGTTGGTCATTGCATGGCAACTGTAGTTTGTTCAACATGGCACATGTAGTGGTCCAACCATGCCACACAGATTTGTTCACACTTGTCATCCACGGTTGTTTAGACATTGCAGTCACATTTGATTATACATGGCAACTACAGTTGTCCAGGCATGGCAACTGCAGTTTGTCCAGCCATGGCAACCGAAGTTGTCCAGGCATGGCAACTGCAGCTGTCATATATGTTCCTTTCTCCTAACTCACTTTCCACAACTTCACTTTCATGCGCTCACCTGTGTACGACGTTGATGGCAGGTACATGGTTGCTGCCTGATGCCACGTGCTGCATGAAGGTCCTACATTTTTTCCGATATAACTCGTGAGTCTTTTGCCATCCTTGCAAGTTTAATTTCATGTCCACAACAATAAGTTCCTTTTTCGTATGCGTTACCTTGATTTGCCACATTAGCTAGCTGAAGTTGGTTGCCCGTACATTTGTCAGCGTTAGCGCCCTGTGATGAAACTTGCCATGCTGCCCCCCTGATTGTGGTTTGGTAATAAGAACCTGCTAAAAAATAGATTGTAGGACATAAGTAGAATGACATCTTCATCGTCACGAACATGGCAACTATTTCTTCTTTGTTTATCATGCGTCGTACCGATGCCCGCGTAGTGCTCTAGTAGTGGTAGCAATGGCCCTGAAGAAATGAGTTGGTTGTACTCTGCTGCATCCCAAGGTGGCGTTTCCGGCCTTTGAGAAAGCCAAGGATCAGTGCCATCTTCGTGATTCATTCTTCTGCTTTTTCTTTTCTGCCATTGTGCTTTTAGTCACTGCATGAACAAGAACGCATCAACAATCCGCAAAAAGCATTCTTGTTGTTTGCACGTAGAAGATAACATGGCAATCTCATAACATTTCTTGCGTAGGAAACCAACACCTCATGGCAAGTAGGACATGCACATCCATTTTTCTTTTCTGAATTCTGGATGCCATCTATCATTTTGAAGCGATGGCAACAGAAAATAAAATAGGATGGCAAGCAATAATATAACATGGTGGCAACTACGGACAACGATAGATGGCAACTGACGTTAGATACAAGTGGCAATTATTTTTCCTCCCTCCCCATGCCAAATTCCTCCTTTCTCTCCCTATTTTATAGTGATTACTACGCTACCAACTACTCGCATCAAGCCAACCCAGAAGCTTGGCACAACTCTAGCATAGTATATGGCAGATCTGGCGTATGTTGGTGGGCAAATGCAAAGACACACAAATTTGTGGGGTGTTTGCCCTGATAGCGTGGATCTAGTCGCCATCTTCGTGGGCAAATTTTGCAAATTCAGATTTCTGAACAAAAGAAGGTCGAGAAACAGAAGGAAATCGGGGATCCACCTGTTTTAGCTCGTCGTCTTGGGAGGGCAGGGAAGGGGTGGGAGGGGGTAGGGGGGGTGGGTGGTTAGCTGTGGGAAAGGCGCTAGGGATCTGCTCTGGTTGCCATGGCAACCAGAGAAGGAAGGCGACGGAGGTAGGGGATCACGAGGTGCGAGACAATGGCGGCAGGGCGGACTGGGGATCGGAAGGAGCCCGGGACGGCTGGCGTGCTGGGTCGTGCGGGCAGCGCGATCGTTTGGCCCGGACGTGTGGGCGATTTTGCCACACACCGGACGTGCGGGCTGTGGCTGCGCGCGCCCGGACGCGGTCGTGCGGGTGGGTTCTTCTCCATGCCACACGAGGCGTGCGGCACAACCACCCGATACACCACACGTGTGGCAGTTATCGGTGTCCAATTTATAATGTAAGCCTTGTAAAATTTGTATTTTTTTATGGTTGTTGCAAGTACAGTCTCAACATTCACTTGATCTTTGCAAGGGAATATTAAGTCATTTGTGAAGACTTAATGTTCATACTTACTTTACACACAATATTATGAGAAAGTCTTACTGGAAACTTATTATAATTCATGGAAAAAAATCCTACTCCCTCCATCCGGAAATACTTGTCATTGAAATGGATGTATCTAAATATATTTTAGTTCTAGATACATCAATTTTCATCCATTTTGATGACAAGTAAGTCCGGACGAAGGGAGTATTTATAAGGTCAACATAAAGTAAATGAGGTTCCATGACATGCACTAGCTGTTCTCGCTAAAAAAATTACAAAACTAAAAGAGGTTCCAACTATTTAGGGGACGTAGTACAAAATTAAAAAATACCGCACTAACATACACGCCTAGGATCACTATGAAGATGCATAGAGATAGATCAATCTTTAGTACACAGAAACACAACGTAGAAGTAGATGTTGGTGACGGTGTGTAGATTCCCGCAGCTAAGTGAAACCTCCCAGTCGCAACAATTTGTCCCAATCTGCGATTGAACTTACGATGATGGATACACATAAAGATATTTATCGAGCGAACATTTTGTTTGCACACACAATTCTCTTTGCTTCGCGATACTTAATAAAATCCGAGGCGGGACTTTTGTCAGTATCCTTGTGAAGCAACTACTTGACCACAATATCAAGTTATCCTCGTAACCGGTTTTGTTCTCTTCTTTCGTTTCTGTATTCCTATATCCACGTGATCATATCACAGTGTATATGGCCATACGATGATGGATACCGCAATACCGAGTGGACTTGGAGAATATATCTCCATCATTGAAGGAGCAAATCCCAATCTTGAACTATCGAGTCTTTTGACATACTTTTCTAATGTACCCAAAATTTACCGTTATGATCACCCATTTACCGGAAATGTTTGACAACCTCAAAGCAACCATACAGTATGAAGGTACACGACATTCTCATGATGGATGTGAGTATACACTAACACATGAGATGCTAATACGGATATCAAAGTTACGACTGGATCTCGTAGTATATCATTAGTTGGGTCTGTCCAACACCATTGTGCTATTAACAATATGTTGTCATTGTTGTCAGCATCCTTGTTACTTTAACAATGCCCTATGAGAAGGAGAAGGAAGAATATGAGGAAAATGAGAAGGAGAAGGAGGAATATGAGGAAAATGAGAAGGAGAAGGAGGAATATGAGGAAGAATGAGGCAGAGATAAATTCTATTACTCGGCTTGTGCGGATGACCAATGTCCAAAAGATATTGCCGCAACTGTTCATTCTCTCCCTAAAAGGAAAACTAGTTACTAAACAGGATCTAATGACAATGTGTGGATTTCACAAACCAACACTCACACAACACTTCTTGTTGTGCACATCCAGGAATTCTTGCAGCCTTGGACTTACACTTCTCATGTGCACCTAGACCTCGGGACTTGAAAAACAGTTAGTGGAAGTTCTCGTTGATTGGCCAATGCCTGACGGCGCCAGCTTTTTAGACGTTCTTCTAAGGGGTGGGGAGGAGCCGAAACAACCATAGTTACGATTATCATCATTTGGAGCAGTGCCAAAGTCTGTCCGAAATACGGGGTTTGCTTATTAGGTATTAATGTGCCTGAGTCAACGACACATGCTCTTTCAGTGTAGTTAGGCCACTTGAACCTAGTACGTGTTGAAGGAACGACTCAGGATACAATATGTTTATCCTATTGCATGGAAAGGGGTCGTATGTGTGAAAGATTGTTGTTTGCTAGTGGCCCATGATCGACCAAGCTGGAAAATAGCAACAACATCATTGTTCATGCTAGTCTCAGGGGAAATACAGTACAGAACGAGCGTAGGGTATTTCCAAACATCCATAATCTTCGTGTGCATTAATGTTTAGGCACCTAATTGGGTGATTGCGGGACTAAACAATAAAGTCTTTCGTTAACTCGAGAGTATATTTTGTTTCTATTGATCGTTGGACCAATAGTTCTGTAAGTTAAACTCTACCTTATGTGTCAAAATGAGGCAAAGATTTGTATATATTAAATTTCCCCATAACTAGGATTGAAGGGGGGTGAGGGAAATAAAAATACACAACGAGAAAGAACAAAGTGAGTGGGGGAGAAAGGGATAGGGGTGGCATTGCTAGACTTAGCACGACGATGTGAATTTGAACTTTGAAATTTATTGAAGGAGATTAGAGAGACATTAGGAAGAGGGGTTTGGGGAGTGAGGTGACAAAAGGAAGGTGATTGGGGATTTGAAGTTGCAGGGGAAGGTGAGTGGGAGAGGTGACAAGAGTCTAAGGATCTAGATTGCTTCTCGTCTTCCTTGGTTGCTATCTTTTCTTTTTTTTTGAAAATGAGGCAAAAACTTTGCCTCATCGTATTAATTAAGAAGGGTTTTACAACTATTTACACATAGGTCTACTCTCGTGGCATGATCAAACTCAATTGCCTCACTCCCGCCAGTCTCCACATATTGGCTTCCTTTTTTATCTTCCGAGTGATGATACTCGACAACGTAGAAGTGCTTTTAAAGACTCTCGCATTCCGCTCATACTAAATTTCTCAATATACAAGCATCACAAAGGATGCAATCCCTTTCCTAATGGAACTGATGACTTTGATCACAAAACTCCGCCACTCCATGATCAAATTGAAATGCCACCAAGCTTCGGTGTGAACATTGACGAGGACAAACCAAGCTTTAGTCTCATGCCAGATGCGTCAAGAAAATCCACCGTTGAAAAGAAGATGTGCAGCGGACTCTTGCTCCCTTTTGCATTGCTGGCACAAGCGCCACCCATGTCTCTCGAGCCAGCCAGCTGATCGTCCATACACAGTCCTAGTGAATATGCTAGGCAAAGAATCTATGCTTCGACGGCATTCAAAAGTTCCAAACAATCGGATTTAAAATTGAAATAGTCATGGTGTCCAGCTATGCCAAGTAAGCTGACTTCGTCGAGTAGTCACCAGAGTCAGTCTTGTTCCACAGGATGGCATCCAAAGTGTCGTCATTAACATTAACATCTTGTAGACTCAACCAAAGATTGTATAAATCAGCAGCGTGGTGGACCAAGAGCCCGAACTTAAATTGATGTTCCTAGTCCATTTTCCAGTAGAAAGAGCACTAGGTTCTTCTTGCACTTGGAGATGGCGAAAATAAACAACACGATATCCTTCGGCTTTCTTCCCCCAAGCCAAGGCCAAAGCAAAACTTTTGTAGTTCAACCATTGTCCGGAGCTATGGTAGTTAACTCGTAGAAGAGGTCCATGTTAACATCATCACTTTGGTGGCCCAAAACCACCCATGCCGGCCCATAAGAAGGCCCACCTGACATGGAAGTGAAGGGGCGAGGATGAACTGAAAACTTTAGAAGAAGGAAGAATATGCATATGAAATTGATGCAAATTGTACATTTGTACAATAGTATATATGAGTATATATATATATATACACTGATCTCCACCTCAGCTTGGGGGTCGAGCACCGACTGAATCAAGTAACTAGACTAACCCACGCACAAAACTTTACTAATTAACCGTTTGCAAAAGTCAGCAGGGGGGCTCAGTCATCGGCCTCCAAAATGGAGCTTAACCTTTGCACGCTTGCCGGACGACTCGTGCCGCTTCCGTAGGAACCACCGGCTCGCTTCCTCGTCTTCCCCACCGTCTCACCACCGCCGTGCACCGTCTTGAGCGCATCGCCTTTTCCATACGCGTGGTGACTCCATCCACCGTCCTCTGTTCCGGCGCTCTCCTCAGCGACGACGAGCGGCGCCACTCGAGCCGCCTTCCGCCCTTTGCCGTCGGCGACGGCGAGCGCGGAGCTGGCCTTGACGGCGAGGGCGGCCATCTCCTG
The DNA here is from genome assembly GCF_018294505.1 of Triticum aestivum. Classification (NCBI taxonomy): domain Eukaryota; kingdom Viridiplantae; phylum Streptophyta; class Magnoliopsida; order Poales; family Poaceae; genus Triticum; species Triticum aestivum. The sequence continues at coordinate 382,799,019 of NC_057808.1, read as the reverse complement.
CCCGGAGAGCGGCCGGCGGAGCATGGACATAGGCAGCGCGAAGTAGAGCCACCCGGGCTGCAGCGCCTCCTCGGCCGCCAGCGCGCGGGCGGGCGCGTCGAAGCGGAGCTCGTCTGCGCTGCACATGAAGCTCGGCGCGCGGGCGGCGTCCCCCAGTGCCTCGCCCGCCGTGACGGGCGCCGCGAACTGCGCCAAGGAGCCGTCCTGGCCGACCACCTTCGCCGTGGCCACCGCCCGCCCGGACCCCTCCAGCGGCGACGCCGTCGAGCGCGAGACGCACGAACCCATCTCTCTTCTCTTCCCCTGCGACGCTGCGACGACGGGCGGCGTCTACGTGTACGTTCACCTTGTCGACGTGGTACCTAGTCTGACTGTCTGTCTGAGAAGGCGGACTGGATTGATGATCTATCCGGTGGTCTGGACTCTGGATACAGGCGGAACGATGGAGCTGCTATATATACGGGGCCAGCAGCAGAGTGCACGTTGGTGCGGTGACGCATGCCAATTCGTCATCGATCAATGCGCTCGTGCTGTCAGCGTCAACGGAGACAGGGAGAGGGAGAGCACTTGCTGCTGCTGCACTTTGTCCGCTTCAGACCGGTCAAAGCACGCAATCAGTGAGGAGGCGAGAGGAATATTGGGCTTTGGAGCTCGAGGGAGCACTATTTTGGGGCCATGGAGGTCGTTAATGTGTGGCGACCGCGACCTTTTTTTTTCTTTAGTTGGAAAGCGACTTGGAATGCATGCATACATCGTCATGGCTCGCGGCAGCTGATCGCGACGTTCGGGGGGCTAAATAATTTCCTCATGCACGTAGGTGCACGAGGCTCAGGCGGGGTACTAGTTTAGTTGCCTCTCTTAACACATGCATGTATGGGAACTTTCTAGTTTAAGCCAACGAGCATCTTTCCTTCTTTCTTTCTTTTTTTTGCGAATATAAGCCAACGAGCATCTCCCGCGAGAATGGACAAAACAATATACTGTGATAAATAATTAATTAAGCTTGCGATGCTGCCCCTCTAGCTCCTCAAAGGGACAAGAGTTATATAATTAATCAAGCTTGCGATGCCTAGCCGCCGGATCGTGCGCATATTTTTGTAGCTGCCAATGTAACCATGCAAAGTTACGTTTGCTGTGATTGTGTGCATCATGATGATGCAGAGGCTGGGGTCTTTCTCCTTTTCGAAAAAAACTTAGGTTTGCTAATTCTTAGTCAATTGAGAATTAGTTAACTCTCAGTCGACACCAAGTGCTGTTAATTTGATGTTGAGATCCATGTAAAAAATAATTACTGTGAATTTTAAAAGCAAACACTACATTCTGCTTTTGCACTAGATTAACACGTTTCAGAACACGGTGACCTTTTTTTTAGATGTGTATGCACATAATCGTGAAATCAACTGAGAAAGGTACTCCCTCTGTAAACTAATATAAGAGCGTTTAGATCACTATTTTAGTGACCTACACGCTCTTATATTAGTTTACGAAGGGAGTAGTTAATTCTCAATATTGATTGAGAGCAACCCACTCCATAAAATGTATATACTCCCAACATTCTTTTGAATAAGGCATGCAACGAGTCAAATTAAACCAATTGTAGTTTATGTGTGATCCCTGAATTTGTATTCCAAATAAGCTTTCAATGGTATAATTTTTTAGGCACACGACTTACGTTTATTAATTAAATTAATGATCAGAGTTAAATCGTGATATTTGAAATGGGCGAACACCTTATTCTAAGCCTAATTGCCACGTTCTTAAAAGGCTTTGCTAATTCTCAAGTGTCATGTATCAAAGCTCCCCTCTGCCTATGAAGGATTGGAAGTATGAATCGACGTCTTAGGTGGATCTGTTGGTCATGGAATGCAGCATCACGTGCAGTATGTGAATGCAGACCTATCTGAGCACATATGGTGCGGACGTTGAAACCGGCCAGGTGCATGCAGCCGCGGACAACGACCGGTCGCTTTGTGCTTTCTAATGCAGGACCGACAGTCCGACACAGATGCACTTGGTCGGGTTCCCGTGTAGCCTACCGCATACGACGGTCGACCTAGCTACCAACTCGGCAACTCCCGTCCTGCCCCATGGGCGCGGTCGCCGTGCCGCTCGTGGTTTATTACTCAGCTCGCGACCAGGCCGGGGAGAGGACGGACGTACGCGTCCCACCCCGGGGCAAGGCGTACGTCCTCACTTGAACTAACAACCCTCACCAGTCCACCAGACGGTCAGCCGTCAGCGTACTCGTATATCGTACGGTGTTGGACTTAGTATGCACCGATGATAGGGTGGCTCGTTGGGCATTTTGCCATTCAATACGTTTTTGTATCGGTTCACTCGACAGGTTGGACATTATTTTTTTCCGTAAAACAGAAGCAAACCCTCCACATGGTGAAGCAGGAGCTCGAGGCGGA
>NC_057808.1:382631331-382796335 GCF_018294505.1 Triticum aestivum | reverse complement strand
GGGGGGAGGAGGAGGAGGAGCAACGCCGGCGGTAGCTTGCAAACCTCGACGATGTCCTCCTCAAGCATGGGCAGTGAATGAGAAGGAATTTGTCGACAACCAAGACGCATGGCGCCGTGAGAAGAAGGTGTGGGACGACATCTACATCGACCTCGTTTCCGATGACGACGACTGATGATGTCTGCCGCCGCACCCGAATGGCTCCGGTGAGCCAATTTTGGGTTTTAGGGTACGGTGGCCGCCTATCCCCCAGCTATTAGTGTAATTTAGTGTATGCATAAACTATGTATAATGACCAAGAACTTTGAACTCGTTCTGTTTGAACAATTCATCGGACCGTACACTCACTTTGAACAATAAGGGCTAAAAGCGAGTCCGGTGAATTATCAGAAAACCCGTTACGCATTTTCACAATCGGTACCGTGCACTACGGGGCAAAAACCTAATAACACACATAACCTAACTACGAGCGGTTCAAGATAGCCCAGTACCAAAAAGGTAAACACACTATAAGAAATATGTCAACCTGTGACCTTCTCTCAGTGACCCCGGCTGAATTGGTAATATAAACAAATAAATAAAGATTGTTTGCATACAATGAGATCATTCTCACTTATTAGTTGAGTTCTAAGTATATAGAATCTTTAGTTCTCTGGTTATATTATAGTCAGAATTATACTGTGTGCATGATTTTATCCATTGCTAGCACTATGGATAGAGCTTGTGTGTAATCTGGAGTTGTTCCTATTATTGTTCTATCCATTTTATTGGTGTTACATGTGTAGCCAGTAACCAGGACCTGCACTTGTGCCATGCATATTCATATTGTCTCTATTGTCTTGTATGAATATCTCATTTTAACTAGCTCAGCTAAATAAGCTCGGTACTAGCTGAAATGTGTATCATTCTATAATGAATTGTCCTTTACTCCTTTACTTCTTTTTTTGAATTGAATGTTCATAATATATTGGCTCCAGTTTTTCTAATTCTTCTAAGCTGATTCATGTAACAGGGCGATCATGGAAGGCATGCAGTCGTTCTGTTAGCCCAGTCCTGACTATGGCCGTCCAGTGAGTCCGGCATTTGTTCTCTATCGAAGGAGATCCATGCTGAAGAAGAAAACACTTGTAGAGCTTGTAACATTACTTGGAGAGCTTGTAAAGTACTGGAGAGCTTGTAAAGTACTGTAGAGCTTTGCATTTGTAGAGCTTGTAAAGCATTGTATATGTTAGAGCTTGTATTACGTGTCATTTGTAGAGCTTGTAGTGAATCTGGCTATTGTTATTTGAATTATTATGTGTGTTTTCTGCTTGCCTATTTAAATACTGGTTATTTTCTTACTATCAAATTCAAATATGATGTCAAATTGAAATATGAAGAATCTGAGCCTAATAGCTGGGACCCACATATCAGAACCTGACAAGTGGGACCTGTTTGACTAATGGACCCATTTTATAAAAAAAGAAAACTAAAACTGCTGGTACAAAGAGGCCATGGCCCAGAAAATAAAAAGGACGAATTGTAGGGCTTTGCCCGTGTAGTTCACCAAAATTAGCAGCGAAAAAAATATTAATGGGCTCGGCCCATATAAACACCGAATTGGACCGGGCTGATTCTTATCCACGTCAGCTTGCCACGCTGGATCCTACTGTTGGGGAACGTGGTACTTTCAAAAAATTTCCTACGCACACACAAGATCATGGTGATGCATAGCAACGAGAGGGGAGAGTGTCGTCCACGTACCCTCGTAGACCGTAAGCGGAAGCGTTATGACAACACGGTTGATGTAGTCGTACATCTTCACGATCCGACCGATCCAAGTACCGAACACACGTCACCTCCGAGTTCAGCACACGTTCAGCTCGGTGACGTCCCACGAACTCACGATCCAGCAGAGCTTCGAGGGAGAGTTCTGTCAGCACGACGGCGTGATGACGGTGTTGATGATGCTACCGATGCAGGGCTTCGCCTAAGCACCGCTACGATATGACCGAGGTGGATTATGGTGGAGGGGGGCACCGCACACGGCTAAAAGATCAACTGATCAACTTTTGTGTCTATGGGATGCCCCCTCCCCCGTATATAAAGGAGTGGAGGAGGGGGAGGGGCCGGCCCTCCTAGGCGCGCCCCAAGGGGAGTCCTACTGCACCGGGAGTAGGACTCCAATCCTTCCAAGAGTAGGAGTAGGAGGGAGGGAAGGAGGAGAGAGGGGGAAAGAAACGGGGGCGCCGCCCCCCTCCTTGTCCAATTCGGACTAGAGGGGGAGGGGCGCGCGGCCAGCCCTGACGCCCCTCCTCTTCTCCACTAAGGCCCAATAGGCCCATTACACTCCCCGGGAGGTTCCGGTAACCCCCCGGTACTCCGGTATTTGTCCGAACTTGCCCGGAGCCCTTCCGAAGTACAAACATAGTCATCCAATATATCGATCTTTATGTCTCGACCATTTCGAGACTCCTCGTCATGTCCGTGATCATATCCGGGACTCCGAACTACCTTCAGTACATGTTGAGGATATAGACCCTAGAGTCACCCGCCAGGAGGGGCCGGGTTACTCTAAGGGTCATTGCCAGAAGCCCGGAGATAAGTTTCAAGATGATGGGCCAGAGATGGGCTGAGACCCGGATATGGCTTAAAGCCTGTAGTTACAATCATTGTTATAGTGGACTTGTAGTGTAAGGCAAGTATTGTTTAGAGTCCGAGCCGGACGCTCTTATGAGCCGGCCGGGACTCTAAGGGCTGCTGGGCGTCAGCCTCCCTATATAAAGGGAGGACCCGGCAGCGGTTTAAGGGAAGAACGATCTCGACGAGAGCTGGGCATAGCTGTTTAGCTCCCTGGTGATCGTAACCCTAATCAATAACACCTCAAACTGGACGTAGGCTTTTACCTTCACCGGAAGGGGCCGAACCAGTATAAATCCTCGTGTTCCTTGTCCCGCATAACCCCTTCAAGCTTCCTAGTTGCGATGGCTCCACGACTAAGTCCTAGCTCGAGGACATCTGCCGTGACAATTCCACGACAGTTGGCGCCCACCGTGGGGCTGGCGCACGGTGGATTTGAGTTCTTGAAGGGCAGCTTCGAAGGGCTCAAGGGATACGCTGTGGGCCGGATGACCAAGAGTCGTCGCGGCAAGCTCTACATCGACGATGCGGACTGGGGCCCCGACGCCGGCTCAATTGAGTACGGATACCGGGTCCCCTTCGGCGGAATTCATGTCTTCATCGGCAAGATCGGTGAGCCGGGCCCCGAGCCGGATCTCCGCGCCGATCTCATCGAAACGGCTCAGCACACACGACCCGCCCGGGCCCGGCCTGCCTTAAGGCGCGTTTTTGTGGGATGCATCCATGGAGGGCCCTCTGATCCATCTGGGTCCGGTGATGAGGCGGCCGCCGGCTCTGACGGCGAGTTAGCCACCGATGAGTCAAACTCGTTGTACCAACTTGAAGATGGTAGGCTCATGGGTTGTTTCGACGGTGACAGTATTCCGGACCTTTTTGAGCCGCCAAGTCAGGTTGGAGTTTTTATGGCCGGTGCGCAGCCTGTTCAGAACCCCGCTGCTGGATCGGGAAACCCGGTGCCTTCTCCGGCTCAGGTGCTGATGGATCTCACGGACAAGATGACGGCCCTGTTAACCGCCACGGTTGACCCGGCGGATCAAGCCCAGCATGATGCGGAGGTGGCACAGTTGAAATTGGATCTAATAAAAGCTAAAGTGGATCTTGCAGCGGAAGGAATCAGGCTGGCTGCAGAGCGGGCGGCTCTCGACGCCCGGACTCAGCTGATTCAGGCGCAGTCCTTCCAACTCACGATGGATCAGAACACGGCCAACGAGGTCATGAGAAGGAGGCATCAGAAGGCCCAGTCTCGACTCCCGCCGGTTTACGATCCACGCAATCTCTTCAACACGCCGGGTGCAGGGTCTGGTAACCCGCCAGGGGTCATTGCGCCCGGGTCTGGACCCCTGATTCAGCCGCGAGTGATGGGGCCTCCCCAGGTGCCCCCTGCCCCGCCTCAGTATGTGCCAATACCCCTGGGTCATTATGATAACCCGCTAGAGAACATGGTAGCTGCGGCAGCACGGCTGGCGGCTCTCCCCGTTGACGGCAATTCTCCGGCGGCCATCGAAACCCGTCGGGTCAGGGAACTCCTGCAGACAGCATTAGCGCAGCAAGAGGCGTACTCCTATAGCCGCGACAGGATCCACTCGACCCCTCGTCCGGGCCAGAGCCCGAGTTACAGCCGGCACATGGTCTCAGCAACCGGTTCAAGTAATGTGCGACGCCATGACCCGCCCCCTGGCCATGGCCCGGCTCATAATGGCGCCCTCTACGCAACAGACCAAGCGCGGCAAGAGGCGGAGCAGGCGCCTCAATTGACGGCTTATCAGACCCCCCCGGCTTATCCGACGACATCCGTTGATGTGGGAATTTCTACCAGGACCGGGGGAGTCCCTTGTTTGGTACCAGCCATCCGTAATGAACGCCTACCTAAGGATTTCAAGGGCCCTAGGAAGGTGCCTAACTATACAGCGGACTTACAGCCTGCAGCCTGGATTGAGAGTTATGAGATGGCTATGGAGTTGCTGGAGGTCAGTGAGGCGGCCATGGCCAAATATTTCACCATGATGTTAGATGGAACTGCCCGCACGTGGTTGAAAGGGTTACCGCCGAACTCCATTGGGTCTTGGGCTGAGCTGAAAGCCCGATTCATTCAAAACTTCAAAGATACCTGCAGGCAGTCTATGTCAATTGTGGATTTGACTAACTGTAAGCAGCAGGAGGGTGAGTCCACGACCCATTGGGTTCGCCGGGTCAAGGAGATCATACATTCATCAGATAAGATGGATGCCGGCTCTGCAGTCTTAATGTTGGAACAGAACTGTCGCTTTGTGCCCCTTAAGATGAAGCTTGGGCGGCTCAAGCGCGACTGCACCGATATGGGTACCCTAATGGCGGCTCTTGTCAAGTACGCCGATTCCGATGGTACCAAGGATCCCCCTTCAGACGATGAAAGGGCAGGGAAGGGAAAGAAGAACGGCAACGGCAAGGGTCCTCAGTTTAACCCGGGGAACCAAGGAGGAGGTAAGCGTAAGGCCGATGGCAGCCTAGAGTTTGTAGCCAACACCAACTCTCAAGGTAATAACCAGCGACGCAAGGGGAGGCCCCCTCCCCGAGGCGGCGGGTCAGGACCTTCTCTGGAGCAGCTGTTGAATGAACCTTGTGCGAGACACGGCTCTAGAGAGAAGCCAGCAACTCATCCGTGGAAGGATTGTGCTATCATGAAGGCCTTTAAAAACTACAATGGTCCGGGTGGCGGCTCAGGTGCCGGCGGCTCAGGCGCCGGCGGTTTTCATGGCCCGGCCGGCGGCTCAAATTCCGGTCCTCAGAACAGTCAAGGAGGCTTTAATCAACAGTCTGGTCAGGGTCATCAACAGCAGCAGGGGGGTTATCAGACCAACCCGAAGCATCTTAGCGGTGGACAGTATCACGTGTTCACCACTAGTTTGTGCAAACGAGACGAGAGCTTCACAAGAGGGCTGTTAATGCTGTTGAGCCGGCGGTTCCACGCTACTTGCGGTGGTCTGAGCAGCCTATAGTGTGGAGTAGGGAGGATCACCCTCCCCGGGTGGATAACCCGGGCCACTTGGCCTTAGTGGTGGCTCCTCAGGTGGGAGGCTATAAGTTCACAAAGGTACTCATGGATGGAGGCAGGAGCATCAATATCCTCTATTATGAGACTTTCCGTCGTATGGGGCTAGTCGATAAGAACCTCAGCCAGTCAAACACTATCTTCCATGGTGTGGTACCCGGTAAGTCGGCTTATCCAGTCGGCAAGATCGAACTGGAAGTGGCTTTTGGCGATGAGAACAACTACAGGGTGGAGAAGTTGACCTTTGAGGTGGTCAAGATAAGAAGTCCATACCATGCTATATTTGGACGGCCGGCTTACGCCAAGTTCATGGCACGGCCGTGTTATGTGTACTTACAGCTCAAGATGCCGGGTCACAATGGGACCATTACGGTTCACGGCAGCCGGAAAGTGGCTCTGGAGTGTGAGGAAGGTGATGCAACTTATGCAGAGTCTGTTTGCGCCACAGAGGAGTTGAAATTTTATAAAGACAATGTTGACCCAACAGATATGACCTCTCTGAAAAAGCCAACCACGGAGAATGAACCAGCAATGAAATTTAAATCAGCTGATGAGACTAAACTTGTTGATTTTGTTCCAGGTGACTCGTCTCAGCAGTTTAGCATCAGTGCAAATCTGGACCCGAAATAGGAAAGCGCGCTCATCGAGTTCATCCGTGAGAATAGGGACATCTTCGCGTGGAAACCTTTTGACATGCCAGGTGTACCTAGAGAACTCGCTGAGCACACTCTCAATGTTGATCCAAAATTTAAGCCGGTCAGACAGTTCCTTCGACGGTTTAACGAAGAGAGGCGGAAAGCTATTGGTGAAGAAGTGGCCCGGCTCTTGGCGGCCGGGTTCATTGTTGAGGTTTTTCACCCGGAGTGGTTGGCTAACCCGGTGCTCGTACTCAAGAAGAACGGCACCTGGCGGATGTGTGTGGACTACACGGATTTGAACAAGGCGTGTCCGGCTGATCCTTTTGCTCTCCCCCGTATTGATCAAATCATTGATGCTACGGCAGGTTGTGCACGCTTAAGTTTCTTGGATGCCTATTCTGGGTATCATCAGATTAAGATGGCAGTTAAGGACCAGGAGAAGACGGCGTTCATCACTCCCTTTGGAGCCTTCTGCTATGTGTCTATGCCTTTCGGACTCAAGTGTGCACAGGCGACTTACCAACGTTGTGTACAGAATTGTCTTCATAAACAGATCGGGCGCAATGTTCACGCTTACGTGGATGATATTGTGGTTAAATCCATCAAGGAGGAAACCCTGATAGATGACTTAAGGGAAACCTTCGATAATCTCCGGGTCTAGAAGATGATGCTTAACCCGGCCAAGTGTGTTTTTGGTGTTCCTGCAGGCAAACTATTGGGCTTCTTGGTTTCTGACAGAGGCATTGAGGCTAACCCGGAGAAGATCAAGGCTATCACCTCCCTAGCTAAGCCGGCATGTATAAATGACGTTCAGCGTTTGGCGGGTCGCATCGCTGCTTTAAGCCGGTTTATAAGCCGTTTGGGTGAGAAAGCTATGCCCCTATATCAGTTGATGAAGAAACCTGATAACTTTATCTGGAATGATGCAGCTAATACCGCTTTTGAGGATTTGAAAAAGCAACTGGCAGAGCCCCCCGTCCTTGCTGCTCCGGTTGATAAGGAGCCCTTTCTACTATATGTAGCGGCAAATGCACGAGCCGTCAGCGTGGCTATTGTAGTGGAGCGCAAGGAGGCGGGTAAGGAGCATCCGGTTCAGCGACCGGTTTATTATTTCAGCGAGGTGCTCATTGAGTCCAAGCAGCGGTACCCGCATTGGCAGAAGCTCGTATATGGTGTGTTCATGGCGAGCCGGAAGCTCAAACATTATTTTCAGGGTCATCCCATCACTGTGGTCAGTTCTGCCCCCTTGGTGATATTATCCAGAACAGAGAGGCTACAGGGAGAATTGCTAAGTGGGCTATAGAACTTGGACCTCATGGCCTCAAATATGTGCCACGCACTGCTGTTAAATCTCAGGCTTTGGTGGATTTCATCAATGATTGGACGGAGTCTCAAGTGCCTGAGCAAAAGCCGGATAACACTTACTGGACTATCCACTTCGATGGGTCCAGACAGTTGGAGGGCTCGGGGGCTGGTGTTGTATTGGCTTCCCCTAAAGGTGACAAGTTCCATTATGTGCTACGGTTGATGTTTCCTTGCACTAACAATGCGGCTGAATACGAAGCTTTGCTCCACGGTCTTCGGGTGGCTAAGGAGATGAGCTTAAGCCGGGTAAGGTGCTTTGGGGACTCAGATTTGGTGGCTCAACAAGTATCAGGCACCTGGGATTCTAAGGATCCTCTCATGGCGGCTTATCGTCGCGAGGTTGATGCCATTGCTGGGCACTTTCAGGGATACCAAGTGGAGCACATTGATCGCAGGAAGAACGAGGCGGCTGATGCTTTAAGCCGGCTAGGCTCTCAGCGAAAGCCGGTGCCGCCTAACACTTTCCTGGATGTCTTGTATAACCCCTCGGTTAAGTTGCCTACAGAAGAGGACTTGGCTATCCCTGACCCGGAGGCACAACTGGTGGCGGCTCTTCATGTCATACCAGACTGGACAATGCCATATCTGGCTTACATAACCCGGGGAGAGTTGCCTGAGGATGAAACTCTGGCCAGGCAAGTAACCCGGCAGGCTAAGTCAATGATTGTCATTGATGGCGAGTTGCATCATCGCAGTGTTTCAGGGGCGTTTCAGCGTTGTATCTCCCCTGAGGAAGGTCAAGAGATCTTGCGTGAGATCCATGAAGGGGATTGTGGCCATCATGCCGGTTCAAAATCTCTTGTGGCCAAGGCTTTCCGTCATGGTTTTTATTGGCTGACAGCTCACGCTGATGCAAAGGACTTGGTCAGTAAATGTGATGGTTGCCAAAGGTTCTCACGACGGGCTCATGTGCCGGCTCAGGAGTTGAGGATGATCCCAATCACTTGGCCCTTTGCGGTCTGGGGGCTTGATATGGTTGGGCCTTTTAAACGGTCCAAGGATAAGAAGACCCACCTCTTGGTGGCCGTTGACAAATTCACGAAGTGGGTGGAGGCTGAGTCAGTTAGCAAGTGCGATGCAGCCACGGCGGTTCAATTTATGAAAAAGGTGATTTTCCGCGTCGGCTTTCCGCACAGCATCATAACTGACAATGGCACCAATTTATCCAAGGGCGCTATGGAAGAATTTTGTCAACGGGAGTATATCCGACTTGATGTTTCCTCAGTGGCTCATCCCCAATCCAATGGTCAAGCTGAGAGAGCTAACCAGGAGATTCTGAAGGGCATCAAACCCCGGCTTTTGGTCCCTTTGCAACGGACGCCGGGTTGTTGGGTGGAGGAGCTGCCCTCCGTCTTATGGAGCATCAACACTACTCCTAACAGGTCTACTGGCTTCACGCCTTTCTTCATGGTTTATGGAGCAGAAGCAGTCCTCCCCAGTGACATCCGTCACGATTCGCCTCGTGTGGCGGCTTATGTTGAGACGGATAATGAACAGGCGCGCCAAGATGCTCTGGACTTGTTGGACGAACAGCGTGATGTGGCGGCAGCCCGTTCAGCGATTTACCAACAAGACCTGCGCCGTTATCATAGCCGCCGGGTCAAATCCCGGGTCTTCCAGGAAGGCGACCTTGTGCTCCGTCTTATCCAGGATCAAACAGATGCACACAAGTTATCCCCACCTTGGGAAGGGCCCTTTGTGGTTAGTAAGAACTTGCACAACGGGTCATATTACCTCATTGATATTCGGGAACATAAAGATTCGCGTAAATCTGAGGAGGAGACCCGTCGGCCATGGAATATAGCTCAGCTTCGGCCTTACTACACTTGAGATGCCGGCTCTCGTGGTGTACATATTTATCTCAGACATGTATATACTATGATAAGCAATAAAGCAGGGCATCTGTCCTTTTTTCTCCCCCAATTATGCGTGTGTTATTTCTTACATGCTGATTTAAAGGAGGATCCGGCTTATGATTGTATTTGAGTCTAGCTGTACGCAGTAAGGTCACTTGGGGGCTTCCTGTTCAAACATGGGTCGTATCCGAACCAAAGAGAACATAGCTGTCGATACCCACTTGATTGGCAAAGTGCCGAGCTCATTGGGAAGCCAACTTTGATCATATTTGAATCATAGTTTAGCCCCTCTGAGAACCGACGTGGATCGTATTCGAATCGGCGTCGTTAAACAATTTTAAGAATCACTTGGGGGCTTCCTGTTCAAACATGGGTCGTATTCGAACCAAAGAGAACATAGCTGTCGGTACCCTCTTGATTGGCATCGCCACACCCACTGAGGGCTACATGATCGTATCCGAATCTTGGCTTAACCCCTTTTTGGGCCGGGTCTCTGGTCGTATTCGAACTGGAAGCCCCTAAGTTCTGATTTATCACAAGTTTACTCTGATTATGACAAAGTGTGCGTGGCTGGGTTTCACTTGCCGGTTTAATTTTGGTTTGCTAGTTGAACATCATGGATGTCATCAAGGCAAGTAAATTAGAGTTAAGATATCAACCGTGCTACCCGGGTTATTTAATCCGGAAGTATGCTTACAGACCGTTAAGTGTGTTATCACGGCTATGTTCAGAGTATAACTGAGGACCAGTCTTTTTGATTCATATTCCGGGTTATCCATCTCAGACACCTGGTTCTCAGGGTGGTAAGCCACCTTGAGACTTGTGATTTGCCTTTCTATGCAGATACTTAAAGGCACCTTTTAAGGTTGAGAAGGACAAAGGGATAACTATGACCCGGAGGAACACTAAAAAGATAATTTCAAGGGATTTCAGCATTCATTACGTGCACGATGGCACGGCAGAGATAAATTGTTGCACCTAGTCTATTACAAAATTCCTCAAGTCTCAAGGTTGGAGCGTTGTTTGGTGAACCGCCAGCCGCTTTATGATGCCTGCTGGGTTGAAGTCCCCGGCTCGTCTTCTGCTCCGGTTGATCCCAAGACCTCGAAGGTTGATGATTTCCAGTCGATGCCGCGGAGAGCTTCGAACTGGGCTTCTTCGTTGATTAACCCGGCCGGGTTAATCTCCGGGGCGAAGGTGTGCTGGCGAGCCGGAGGAATCAGATTGAGAGCTTCATAGCGAGGGGTTGGAATCCTCTGATTCTCCGCGTTATATCCCGGCTGATACTTGGTTAAGTCGGTGTCGTTCCCGATGATGGTGGCCACCGGGCGAACAGCCTTCACACACGCCGCGAAATCCTTCTGGTCGAACGCTGAGCCGTCTTCCTTCAGGCTGGGGTAACCCAGGGCGATGTCTGCCGGGTCTAGCTCCGGCAAGAATGCTTTGGCCCGGCTCAGCGCGGCGATTGCTCCGGCTCTCGCGGATGCTCGTCGTAGCTCCTGGATCCGCTGCGGCAGAACTGCGAGCCGGCGCAGGACTTCGGCCAGATGAGTTGGCACCTCATTGGATAGGGCCACCACAGCTAAGGCCCGCTGTGACCCGGTGTAGAGCTGTTCCACCAGGGTGTACACGGCCTTTAACTTGGTGACCACGCTCTGGTTCAGGTTGGCGCTTCTGGAACCTGTTTAACAACATCAGATAACCCGGTGACAACGATGACTCAAGAGATGTAAACATTCTAACATGGATGAAAACCGGTGAGGCGACTTACCGAAGATGGAGGCTACCATTTGGGAAACTTGGCGCTTTAGGCTGGAGAGCTCGGCGGTTTTTTCAGAGAGCGCCTTCTCCGCCTGTTCCGCCCGGGTTACCAGTGCGGCTTTCTCCTCAGCCCAGGCCTTCCGCTCAGCATCAAATTCGGTCTTCAGCTTCTCTTGAGCGGTGATGCTGGAGACAAACTTGGCGTTTGCTTTCCGGGTCTCCATCTCTTGAGTCTTTAGCCGGCTCTTGAGATCCGCAAGGTCCGACTCTAATTTCTTGCCAACAGCCTGCATATATTTCCGGGTTATTAACAGTCATTCTATAAGTCCCAAGCGTTTTCCAAGCAAAGACACTTGGCACCTTGGGGCTAATGCGTATTGAACGTATCTATCTACGTACTGCCGGCTTAATTGAGTAAGCCGGGGCCTAAGTCTACAACATATTCAAGTATAAGTTGTCGACTTGGGGGCTAGCATGACAAGGGTCACTATGCAGAAAGTAAGAAGACAGCAGAAGGATACCTCAGATTTTTGTTGGATCTGGTTGACCATGGCGATATCGGCGTCCCGGCTCTTGTGAACTTGGCTGATGTAGCCTGAGACGAGCTCTCCAATGCTTAAGTCGGTGTAGCTGGAGAGATCCAGATTCACCCGGTGGGGTTGCAGCAACTCCCCCTTCGCGGAGCATTTGGCCAGCACGGTCGGCCTCCCCGGCTCAACATACTCCGTTCGGGTAATTACCACGTCCGGGTCGTTTGCTGGTGGGGCTGAGCCGGAGGCCTCCGGGTTAACCGACGCTTCGGTCGTTGTCTTGGTGGTCGGGGCAGGGGCTTCAGGCGCCGTGTCCATGGGAATGGTGGCTTCGGGGGCGGAGGCAGCTGGCGGCTCTTGAGCCGTCGCCTCCGGCTCAGGCAAGTCCGGCACTCCGGCTGACCTGGTTTTCTTTTCTCTTTTGGTGAGCTTTGCCTGGGCACTGAGAAGGCAGAAATGTTAGGCATACAAAGAGTAAATACAGACAGATAATGTAAGGAGATTGTTATTACCCGGGTGCAGTCTTGAAGGCCGGCAGACTTGATTGCATGGAGTCACCCGAAGAGGGGGAGGTCTCCTGATAATTGGAGTCAGAAGAGTTGAGTGGCTGACGGATGACACCCGCCAACGGATGAAAAGGATACAGGTGAGAAAAAACCTCAGTGCGACGCTTCCTTGTTGCGTCGGGTAACCCGGCGGAGAGGTCGGTGTCCTTGCGGGCTCGGGTGTGACGCCGGCTTTCGTGAACCTGCTGCTTCAAAAGAAATTGAGGGTCTTGATGAGCTAATGGATGAGAAAAGCTTACTTTCCGGGTTACTCTTCGGACTTTCAGCTGTGGCAAAGGCTCCAAGTCGGAGGAAAGTGATGTTACCTCTTCAATCACCGGGTTACTGGCGCCGGTGTCATCGTGTCAATAAGCAAAATGTTGATAAGGCGGACAGCAGCAAACAACAAATATGGCAAGAGTTTAAAGGTTTAAGGGTTACCTCTGACTCGGAGCTGTCGCTTAATTGCAGCAGCTCCGAAGCAGTGGGTCTGCTTCCCTTTTTGCGAGGGGCGGCTTTCTTGGCGGCTTTCTTCGCCTTCCTGGCCTTCTTGGCCGCCTCATGGTCATACTTGACCCGCCAGAATTTATCATCAGCCTGAGAAATACAGTAATGAATTCTTAAAATGGTTCAGAGCAAGGTGACATGTAAAAGAAGTTGAAAGGTTAAAGTCAGCGGCTTACCGCAGGGGCTGGATTGGTTTTGCAGAACGGGGCTAGCCCGGTCCTTCCACAGTCTGCCAGGCTCTCGTTTAACAGAGCCTTGGTCTCTTCTTCAGCAACGTCTTCTGGAAGATCATTGCGACTGTGCCTCTGCGGGTCATCCTTTCGCCCGGTGTACTCACACATTAAGCCGGGGCGGCGGCTCAATGGGATCACCCGCCATGAGATCCAGACCCGGACCAAGTCTATTCCGTTCAGACCGTTGCCTAGCAGGGCCTTGATCTTATTGATCGTTGGAAGCAGAGGCTGGCGTTCCGCGGCAGTCAGTTTGTAGGATAGCGGATGAGTCGGCTCTAGGCGTGTTGGGCGAAAGCCGGGCAGCGGGTTCTCGTCAGCCGGGGACGTATCTTGGCAGTAGAACCAAGTCATATTCCAGTCCTTAGGGTGGCTTGGCGGCTCTGCGTAAGGGAATAGACAGTCCCTACGCCGTTGGATGGAGATGCCGCCTAATTCCAGACTTGGTCCGTTTGCACACTCGTTTTGGCGGTTTAAGTAGAACAGTTCTCTGAAAAGCAGCAAACGGGGCTCCTCTCCAAGGTAACCGTAGTTAAGCCGGAGGATCCTACAGGGCATGGTTCTCTTTAAACCGGAAAGTTCTACGGCGCGTGTTTTCTTTAAGTCGGAAATATAAGCCGCCAAGATTCAAGGGCTGCAGTTTTTACTAAGTGTGGTCAAACATATTTCACATATTGCAGTAACTTTTTTGGATCAAAATGGTCGGGTGAAATGAAAAATTTCTAGACCTAAAAAACAGAGGCAGGAGAAGTTCTTGAGGTGGAGCATGGTTCTTATGCAGTAAAAAGAGAGTTTTTTTGCAGGTGAAATGGATCTCAAACATCTACCGCACTGACTCTATGTGAGGTTAAAGATCAACCGAGCGCGGTGACTACAAGAGCTACTGAGGTTTGCGGCAATGGCGATGAACGCGAAGAACACAAGATGAACCCTACAGCAGATCTATCTGACAGGGCAAAGGAGACTCACCGGAGTTGGAAAGGGCGGAGGTCGCTGCCGTGAATCTGGTCCGAATCAGGGTGATGCAGCGGCGGGGTTGATGAAGACCAGGGGCGCGACGGCGGCGGCAGTGGCGGAGCTCAGGCAGAGGAGCGACGGCGCGAGGAGGAAGAAGGAGAGCGTGAGAAGAGAAGTGTTGGGCCGGCCTATTTATAAGGCAGGGTCATAAGTGGGCGCGAGATTCAAGGAGACCACGGCGTGGTTATCTCCCCCTTACGACGCCTCGATTTTCGGGAGGACAGTAAAAGCAAAGATCCGTTGCGGATCTGGCGGAGTAAAAAACGGACTTAATGGAGGATGACGTCACGGCGGATTATCCGGAGTCCAGAGGATGACGTCACTCCGGGTTATGATCTTCACATGAATGGTGAGCCGGAGATTTTCTCTGTCGGCAGAATTGAAGATTGACCTGAGCCGGCTCAAGTCAATCTGGGGCCTAATGTTGAGGATATAGACCCTAGAGTCACCCGCCAGGAGGGGCCGGGTTACTCTAAGGGTCATTGCCAGAAGCCCGGAGATAAGTTTCAAGATGATGGGCCAGAGATGGGCTGAGACCCGGATATGGCTTAAAGCCTGTAGTTACACTCATTGTTATAGTGGACTTGTAGTGTAAGGCAAGTATTGTTTAGAGTCCGAGCCGGACGCTCTTATGAGCCGGCCGGGACTCTAAGGGCTGCTGGGCGTCAGCCTCCCTATATAAAGGGAGGACCCGGCAGCGGTTTAAGGGAAGAACGATCTCGACGAGAGCCGGGCATAGCTGTTTAGCTCCCTGGTGATCGTAACCCTAATCAATAACACCTCAAACTGGACGTAGGCTTTTACCTTCACCGTAAGGGGCCGAACCAGTATAAATCCTCGTGTTCCTTGTCCCGCATAACCCCTTCAAGCTTCCTAGTTGCGATGGCT
Organism: Triticum aestivum; assembly: GCF_018294505.1. Taxonomy (NCBI): domain Eukaryota; kingdom Viridiplantae; phylum Streptophyta; class Magnoliopsida; order Poales; family Poaceae; genus Triticum; species Triticum aestivum. Next base: position 382,781,351 of record NC_057808.1, on the reverse strand, counting down.
CCACGACTAAGTCCTAGCTCGAGGACATCTGCCGTGACAATTCCACGACAGTACATCAAAACACATAAACTAATATTACCGATCGTCACCGAACGTTAAGCGTGCGGACCCTACGGGTTCGAGAACTATGTAGACATGACCGAGACTCGTCTCCGGTCAATAACCAATAGCGGAACCTGGATGCTCATATTGGCTCCTACATATTCTACGAAGATCTTTATCGGTCAAACCGCATAACAACATACGTTGTTCCCTTTGTCATCGGTATGTTACTTGCCCAAGATTCGATCGTCGATATCTCAATACCTAGTTCAATCTCGTTACCGGCAAATCTCTTTTCTCATTCCGTAATACATCATCCCGCAACTAACTCATTAGTTGCATTGCTTGCAAATCTTATAGTGATGTGCATTACCAAGAGGGCCCAAAGATACCTCTCCGACAATCGGAGTGACAAATCCTAATCTTGATCTATGCCAACTCAACAAGTACCATCGGAGACACCTGTAGAGCACCTTTATAATCACCCAGTTACGTTATGACGTTTGGTAGCACACAAAGTGTTCCCCCGGTATTCGGGAGTTGCATAATCTCATAGTCATAGGAACATGTATAAGTCATGAAGAAAGCAATAGCAATATACTAAACAATCGAATGCTAAGCTAACGGAATGGGTCAAGTCAATCACATCAATCTCTAATGATGTGATCCCCTTAATCAAATGACAACTCATGTCTATGGCTAGGAATCTTAACCATCTTTGATTCAACGAGTTAGTCAAGTAGAGGCATACTAGTGACACTCTGTTTGTCTATGTATTTACACATGTACTAAGTTTCCGGTTAATACAATTCTAGCATGAATAATAAACATTTATCATGATATAAGGAAATATAAATAAAAACTTTATTATTGCCTCTAGGGCATATTTCCTTCAGTCTCCCACTTGCACTAGAGTCAATAATCTAGATTACACAGTAATGATTCTAACACCCATGGAGTCTTGGTGCTGATCATGTTTTGCTCGTGAGAGAGGCTTAGTCAACGGGTCTGCGACATTCAGATCCGTATGTATCTTGCAAATCTCTATGTCTCCCTCCTTGACTTGGTTGCGGATGGAATTGAAGCGTCTCTTGATGTGCTTGGTTCTCTTGTGAAATTTGGATTCCTTTGCCAAGGCAATTGCACCAGTATTGTCACAAATGATTTTCATTGGACCCGATGCACTAGGTATGACACCTAGATCGGATATGAACTCCTTCATCCAGACTCCTTCATTTGCTGCTTCCGAAGCAGCTATGTATTCCGCTTCACACGTAGATCCCGCCACGACGCTTTGCTTAGAACTGCACTAACTGTCAGCTCCATCGTTCCATATAAATACGTATCCGGTTTGTGACTTAGAGTCATCCGGATCAGTGTCAAAGCTTGCATCGACGTAACCATTTACGACAAGCTCTTTGTCACCTCCATAAACGAGAAACATATGCTTAGTCCTTTTCAGGTATTTCAAGATGTTCTTGATCGCTGTCCAGTGATCTACTCCTGGATTACTTTGGTACCTCCCTGCTAAGCTAATAGCAAGGCACACATCAGGTCTGGTACACAGCATTGCATACATGATAGAGCCCATGGCTGAAGCATAGGGAACATCTTTCATTTTCTCTCTATCTTCTGCAGTGGTCGGGCATTGAGTCTGACTCAACTTCACACCTTGTAACACAGGCAAGAACCCTTTCTTTGCTTGATCCATTTTGAACTTCTTCAAAACTTTATCAAGGTATGTACTTTGTGAAAGTCCAATTAAGCGTCTTGATCTATCTCTATAGATCTTGATGCCTAATATATAAGCAGCTTCACCGAGGTCTTTCATTGAAAAACTCTTATTCAAGTATCCTTTTATGCTATCGAGAAATTCTATATCATTTCCAATCAACAATATGTCGTCCACATATAATATTAGAAATGCTACAGAGCTCCCACTCACTTTCTTGTAAATACAGGCTTCTCCAAAAGTCTGTATAAAACCATATGCTTTGATCACACTATCAAAACGTTTATTCCAACTCCGAGATGCTTGCACCAGTCCATAGATGGATCGCTGGGGCTTACACACTTTGTTAGCATCCTTTGGATCGATAAAACCTTCAGGTTGCATCATATACAACTCTTCGTCCAGAAATCCATTCAGGAATGCAGTCTTTACATCCATTTGCCAAATTCCATAATCATAAAATGCGGCAATTGCTAACATGATTCGGACGGACTTGTTTCAAATGAAGACCATACTCGTAACTCAAATATTCTCCTCCACCATCAGATCGTAGAAACTTTATTTTCTTGTTACGATTATTTTCCACTTCACTCTGAAATTCTTTGTACTTTTCAAATGTTTTAGACTTATGTTAGTAGATATACCCATATCTGCTCAAATCATCTGTGAAGGTGAGAAAATAACGATACCCGCCGCGAGCCTCAACATTCATTGGACCACATACATCAGTATGTATGATTTCCAATAAATCTGTTGCTCGCTTCATTGTTCCGGAGAACGGCGTTTTAGTCATCTTGCCCATGAGGCATGGTTCGCAAGTACCAAGTGATTCATAATCAAGTGATTCCAAAAGTCCATCAGAATGGAGTTTTTCATGCGCTTTACACTAATATGACCTAAACGGTAGTGCCACAAATAAGTTGCACTATCATTATCAGCTCTGCATCTTTTGGCTTCAATATTATGAATATGTGTATCACTACTATCGAGATTCAAAAAGAATAGACCACTCTTCAAGGGTGCATGACCATAAAAGATATTACTCATATAAATAGAACAACCATTATTCTCTGATTCAAATGAATAATCGTCTCGCATCAAACAAGATCCAGATATAATGTTCATGCTTAACGCTGGCACCAAATAACAATTATTCAGGTCTAAAACTAATCCCGAAGGTAGATGTAGAGGTAGCGTGCCGACCGCGATCACATCGACTTTGGAACCATTTCCCACGCGCATCGTCACCTCGTCCTTAGCCAATCTTCGCTTAATCTGTAGTCCCTGTTTCGAGTTGCAAATATTAGCAACAGAACCAATATCAAATACCCAGGCACCACTGCGAGCATTAGTAAGGTACACATCAATAACATGTATATCACATATACTTTTGTACACCTTGCCATCCTTCTTATCCACCAAATACTTGGGGCAGTTCCGGTTCCAGTGACCAGTCCCTTTGCAGTAGAAGCACTCAGTCTCAGGCTTAGGTCCGGACTTGGGCTTCTTTACTTGAGCAGCAACTTGTTTGCCGTTCTTCTTGAAGTTCCCCTTCTTCCCTTTACCCTTTTTCTTGAAACTGGTGGTCTTGTTGACCATCAACACTTGATGCTCCTTCATGATTTCTACCTGCGCAGCCTTTAGCATTGCGAAGAGCTTGGGAATTGTCTTATCCATCCCTTGCATATTATAGTTCATCACAAAGCTCTTGTAGCTTGGTGGCAGTGATTGAAGAATTCTGTCAATGACACTATCATCCGGAAGATTAACTCCCAGTTGAATCAAGTGATTGTTATACCCAGACATTTTGAGTATATGCTCACTGACAAAACTATTCTCCTCCATCTTGCAGCTGTAGAACTTATTGGAGACTTCATATCTCTCAATCCGGGCATTTGCTTGAAATATTAACTTCAACTCCTAGAACATCTCATATGCTCCATGACGTTCAAAACGTCGTTGAAGTCCCTCTTCTAAGCCGTAAAGCATGGCACACTGAACTATCGAGTAGTCATCAGCTTTGCTCTGCCAGACGTTCATAACATCTGCCGTTGCTCCTGCAATGGGTTTGGCACCTAGCGGTGCTTCCAGGACGTAATTCTTCTCTGCAGCGATGAGGATAGTCCTCAAGTTACGGACCCATTCCTTGTTATTGCTTTCTCAAGGAACGCATTAAAATTCAACGGAACAACAACACGGGCCATCTATCTACAACAACATAGACATGCAAAATACTATCAGGTACTAAGTTCATGATAAATTAAAGTTCAATTAATCAAATTACTTAAGAACTCCCACTTAGATAGACATCCCTCTAATCATCTAAGTGCTCACGTGATCCATATCAACTAAATCATGTCCGATCATCACGTGAGATGGAGTAGTTTTCATTGGTGAACATCACTATGTTGATCATATCTACTATATGATTTACGCTCGACCTTTCGGTCTCAGTGTTCCGAGGCCATATCTGCATATGCTAGGCTCGTCAAGTTTAACCCGAGTATTTTGCGTGTGCAAAACTGGCTTGCACCCATTGTATGTGAACGTAGAGCTTATCACACCCGATCATCACGTGCTGTCTCGGAACGACGAACTTTCGCAACGGTGCATACTCAGGGAGAACACTTATACCTTGAAATTTAGTGAGAGATCATCTTATAATGCTACCGTCGATCTAAGCAAAATAAGATGCATAAAAGATAAACATCACATGCAATCAATATAAGTGATATGATATGGCCATCATCATCTTGTGCCTTTGATCTCCATCTCCAAAGCACCGTCATGATCACCATCGTCACCGGCGCGACACCTTGATCTCCATCGTAGCATCGTTGTCGTCTCGCCAACTATTGTTTATACGACTATCGCTACCGCTTAGTGATAAAGTAAAGCAATTACATGGCGATTGCATTTCATACAATAAAGCGACAACAATATGGCTCCTGCCAGTTGCTGATAACTCTGTTACAAAACATGATCATCTCATACAATAAAATTTAGCATCATGTCTTGACCATATCACATCACAACATGCCCTGCAAAAACAATTTAGACGTCCTCTACTTTGTTGTTGCAAGTTTTACGTGGCTGCTACGGGCTGAGCAAGAACCATTCTTACCTACGCATCAAAACCACAACGATATTTCGTCAAGTATGTGTTGTTTTAACCTTCACAAGGACCGGGCGTAGCCACACTCGATTCAACTAAAGTTGGAGAAACTGACACCCGCCAGCCACCTGTGTGCGAAACATGTCAGTAGAACTAGTCTCGCGTAAGCGTACGCGTAATGTCGGTCCGGGCCGCTTCATCCAACAATACCGCCGAATCAAAGTATGACATGCTGGTAAGCAGTATGACTTGTATCGCCCACAACTCACTTGTGTTCTACTCGTGCATATAACATCTACACATAAACCTGGCTCGGATGCCACTGTTGGGGAACGTAGTAATTTCAAAAAAATTCCTACGCACACGCAAGATCATGGTGATGCATAGCAACGAGAGGGGAGAGTGTCATCCATGTACCCTCATAGACGGTAAGCGGAAGCATTATGACAACACGGTTGATGTAGTCGTATGTCTTCACGATCCGACCGATCCAAGTACCGAACACACGGCACCTCCGAGTTCAGCACACATTCAGCTCGGTGACGTCCCATGAACTCACGATCCTGCAGAACTTCAAGGGAGAGTTTTGTCAGCACGACGGCGTGATGACGGTGTTGATGATGCTACCGACGCAGGGCTTCGCCTAAGCACTGCTACGATATTACCGAGGTGGATTATGGTGGAGGGGGGCACCGCACACGGCTAAAAGATCAATTGATCAACTTCTGTGTCTATGGGATGCCCCTCCCCCGTATATAAACGAGTGGAGGAGGGGGAGGGGCCTGCCCGCCTAGGCGCTCCCCAAGTGGAGTCCTACTCCCACCGGGAGTAGGACTCCAATCCTTCCAAGAGTAGGAGTAGCAGGGAGGGAAGGAGGAGAGAGGGGGAAGGAAAGGGGGGCGCCGCCCTCTCCTTGTCCAATTCGGACTAGAAGGGGAGGGGGCGCGTGGCCTGCCCTGGCCGCCCCTCCTCTTCTCCACTAAGGCCTGATAGGCCCATTACACTCCCCGGGGGGTTCCGGTAACCCCCCCCGGTACTCCGGTATTTGTCCAAACTTGCTCGGAACCCTTCCGAAGTCCAAACATAGTCATCCAATATATCGATCTTTATGTCTCCGCCATTTCGAGATTCATCGTCATGTCCATGATCATATCCGGGACTCCGAACTACTTTCGGTACATCAAAACACATAAACTAATATTACCGATCGTCACCGAACGTTAAGCGTGCGGACCCTACGGGTTCGAGAACTAGACATGACCGAGACTCGTCTCCGGTCAATAACCAATAGCGGAACCTGGATGCTCATATTGGCTCCTACATATTCTACGAATATCTTTATCGGTCAAACCGCATAACAACATACATTGTTCCCTTTGTCATCGATATGTTACTTGCCCGAGATTCGATCGTCGGTATCTCAATACCTAGTTCAATCTCGTTACCGGCAAGTCTCTTTTCTCATTCCGTAATACATCATCCCGCAACTAACTCATTAGTTGCATTGCTTGCAAGGCTTATAGTGATGTGCATTACCGAGAGGACCCAGAGATACCTCTGCGACAATCGGAGTGACAAATCCTAATCTTGATCTATGCCAACTCAACAAGTACCATCGGAGACACCTGTAGAGCACCTTTATAATCACCCAGTTACGTTGTGACGTGTGGTAGCACACAAGTGTTCCTCCGGTATTCGGGAGTTGCATAATCTCATAGTCATAGGAACATGTATAAGTCATGAAGAAAGCAATAGCAATATACTAAACGATTGAATGCTAAGCTAACGGAATGGGTCAAGTCTATCACATCATTCTCTAATGATGTCATCCCGTTAATCAAATGACAACTCATGTCTATGGCCAGGATACTTAACCATCTTTGATTCAACGAGCTAATCAAGTAGAGGCATACTAGTGACACTCTGTTTGTCTATGTATTCACACATGTACTAAGTTTCCAGTTAATACAATTCTAGCATGAATAATAAAAATTTATCATGATATAAGGAAATATAAATAACAACTTTATTATTGCCTCTAGGGCATATTTCCTTCACCTACGTGGCCTGGGGAGGCTGCTAGTGACCAAAAATTTGGTCAAAGAACCAACGACCTTTTACATATCACAAAGAAGGTCGTTAATTTCAGTTTACAATGGACAGCTTTTGACCATCTGTCTTTTGTCACAAAAAGGTCGCAAATGAAAAACAATGACCATTCAGTGACCAATAGTGATGGTCGCAAGTTGACATATTTCTTGTAGTGACAGCCAAACAATCAATTAGGCACATAGAACAGGGATCAACTGTTGACTAAGGGCATCTACAGCCGTACTGTACCATTTGGCCCCTCAAACACCCGCGGACGCACCCGGTCAGCATTTGGCCGTGTCCGCTTTAACTCTCTATTTTCTTGTTCACGGAGCCATGTCCCTCACTTTTTTCTGATATGTCCGGTCACATGCATGTGATTGGTGGAGAGGAGAGAGAGAAAGAAAAGAAAAAATAAAAAAAAATGCTCTATGGGGCCCAATCCTATGTGACGGACGCAGGACCACTGATCGGGCACGTCCGAGCACTCGTCATACCCATCCCATATATGAGATGAATACGAGGTTTGTCGGACGTCCCAGAAATTTAAGGAGGCTTTGAGGGGTTTGGTTAGGTCAACTTTTTACTTCTCTTTCTTGTCCGGTAAGTGGTCCCCGCGCCCGCCTGATCAATTTAAGGAGACCGACTGTAGATGCTCTAACAGCCACCGACTTCAGCAAAGCCAGATGTGCCTTGGATGGAGCCCCGGCAAATTCTTAGCATATTAGTCGCATTGGCTCAGAGCATCTTCGCTCCAGTCTTCAATTTAGCTGCACATTTACCTTGTTGCAGACCTGCCCAATTAACAAGAGCACAACAAGTGGTGAACACTACTTTAGAGGGGCATTTAGAAATCTATTTTTTCCAATTGCTGCCTTGTTGCGGGCTAACACTAGTAGAAAAAAGGTCTAATGTGAAGCATATTAGTCCCGTTTTGTAACTGAACCGGCACTAATGTGACCATTAGTGCCGGTTCGAACGGCTAGGCGGGCGGCCCTCATTAGTACCGGTTCGTGGAGAATCTTTAGTACCGGTTCGTGCCACGAACCGGTACTAATGAGGTGGTGGTAGGCTTGTGTCAGGCTGGGGCCCGGCCAGAACCTTTAGTACCAGTTCCTGCCATGAACTGGGACTAGAGACGAACCTTTAGTCCCGGTTCATATAACCAACCGGTACTAAAGGTCACACTATATATAGTGCTTCATCTAGCCCAAGCCGAAGCGCTCTGTTTTTTCCCTCTCCTCTGTTTTCTTCCTCTTTCTCTCGAGCTCACACTCATTTTTTGCCAAAATTTGTGAAGATTTGAAGGCACCCCATCCATCCAAGTGATCACAAAGGTTAGCAACTTTGTCCTTTCATATCTCATTGCTAGATTAGCTCTTGCAATGCTCTATAAGTATAGTGATTTGTAGGTTTTATTTTGGGAGGTATTATATGTGGTAGTATTTGATTTATATGCAATTTGTGGTCAAAATAACACTTAGTTTCATATGTAGGTGTGGTTTACTTAGTGCCTTCCCATCTCCGTCCTAACCACCATCGATCGTCCGCACCGTCCCGTCGCCGGCACCACCTTGTGGTGAGCCTCTTGTTCTTATCTTTTTTATATAAAAAATTCATGTTTGTGTGATTTAGATATATAGTTACTCGTATAATTATCTTACCCGTACGTTGTTTGTTATACATAGTGCCATGGTTTTGATATCCGTCCCCGTCGGCCCTCGTCCGGGTTATGATTCGGATGTGGTATATTCTCTTTTATAACTATTTGTTGCATTTCGTGTTTATGACAAATTAAGCCCATCAAGTTGACATAGATATTTTTATCTAGGAGGTATGTGAACCGGAAATTCCAACCGACCCTATTGTCGAGAGGTTAAATTTAGTTGAAAGAGAAAACGAGTATTTCAAAGAAAAATTGAAAAGAATTGAGGGGGAGAAGATGGAATTGGAGTTGCATGTTGCCGATGTCGTCGATGATCACAAGATCAAGATGGAGAAAATGCGCTTGAAGGTTAGAAAGATTAGAAAATATGCCATTGATAGTGAGGCTTGGTATCATTATGCTGTTGGATCAATTGTTACCTTAGTTGCGATCTTGATCGCATTTGTTGTTCCATTTAAATGCTTTAGCTAGAGAGTTATTTGTATGTTTGTTTTATGAGAATAAGTGTTGTATGAACTTTATGGATGAACTTGTATTAATTTGGTCTATTCGGTGCTGTGTAATGAAGATGAGCTGGCAATGGATGTACGATGACCGATGCTCTCCCCAGTTCGTTAATGGCGTGCATACTTTTCTTCTTGCGGCTGAGGCAAACAAGCGGGCGGATGGTTTTATGCCTTGTCCATGTGCTGGCTGTTAGAATGATACCAATTACTCTAAGTCAAGAACCATTCACGTGCACCTGTTTGAGTCCGGTTTCATGCCCCACTATAATGTTTTTACCAAGCATGGAGAAAGAGAGGTTATGATGGAAGACAATGAAGAAGAAGATGACGACGACAGCTATCCTTGCCATGGGTTCCCTGAATATGATGGTACAACAATGGGGGAAGAAGCTGAAGAAGAGGCATCAGATGAGCCCGCTGATGATCTAGGTCGGGCCATTGCCGATGAAAAGAGAAACTGTGCAAGTGAAAAGGAGAAGAAGAAGTTGCAGCGCATGTTAGAGGATCACAAGAAATTGTTGTACCCGAATTGCAAAGCTGACAAGAAAAAGCTGGGCACCACACTAGAATTGCTGCAATGGAAGGCAGAGAATGGCGTATCTGACAAGGGATTTGGCAAGTTGCTGATAATGTTAAAGAAGATGCTTCCAAAGGACAACGAATTTCCCGAGAGTACGTACGTAGCAAAGAAGGTTGTCTACCCTCTAGGGTTAGAGGTGCAGAAGATACATGCATGCCCTAATGACTGCATCCTCTACCACGGTGAGTACGAGGATTTGAACGCTTGCCCGGTATGTTGTGCATTGCGCTATAATATCAGCCGCGATGACCCTGGTGATGTCGAGGGTGAGCGCCCTAGGAAGAAGATTCCTGCGAAGGTGATGTGGTATGTGTCGTGGATCTAAGACTGACAGTAGAATGGGGGTAGGTATGTAGAGGCAAGATCCTAGCTATGGCGAAGTGGTACACACGAGTTTTACGAGTTCAGGCCCTTCGCGGAGGAAGTAATAGCCCTACGTCTCGGTGCCCGGAGGCGGTCGACTGGATTATACGTGTGTGTGTGTTACAGGGGGTGCGAACCCTTGTCTCAGAGGAGGGGGTGGCTTATATAGAGTGCGCCAGGACCCCAGCTCCCCTCCGTTACACAGGGTGCAATGTACATAAAGCGAGAGCATTACAGGTAATGCCAATAATAAAGTGCTATAAATGATCATTAAGTCTATGAGTAAACGCCCGACCGTTGCTGCGCGGAGTGGCTTTAGGTCTTCTGTGCGTCGAGTGGTCTTTTACATGGTCGAATGGTTGAGTGGTCAAGTGACCTAAAGAAGGAGGGGTCTCCGAGTGAATGGTAGGTCGAGTGGATTGCACTCGACACCTTTGTTGGGCCCTCCCTATTTACTGTTGAACTTCTTTGCTTCTAAGATAAGGTCCTTAGGTAGGACGTATAGGTCGGGCCTATTACCCTACCCCAGGGCTATGTCCTCGTCATTAGCCCCCGAATGGATTGAGGTCCGAGTGAAAAGAAGGTTGAAGTTGATCTTGCTTTGACTCTTGCCTTTCTCAAGAGTTCATCTCTGAACGGAGGCCAGTGTTGGAAATTCGGCTTCGTTTCAGTCGCCTTGATCGATTCAGAAATTGCTTGGTTTTTATAACCTCACCCGTCGAGTGTTGTCTTTGACACGAAATCATTGGCGTGATCGGTTGCAGAGGATCCCAGATTTCGCGGGATTCAAAATTTTGGTGGAAGCGTGCCAGGCGGAGCGCGCCGTGGTAAGCGGAGTGGATAAACAGGACGTTTCGATTTCCGCGCCACCTTTTTCGCCAGGTATCCGTGTGCGACTGTTGAGGGATTTGACAGGATCGCCCGGACCCACGCGTCAACCACTTGGAAGTGGGCCTTTAAAAACGGCGAGGCCGAGGCGTCCGCACTGTGCGTGCCCATTCTCCTTCTTCTTCCTCTTGCTCCTTCACCCCATCTAGCTTCTCCACTCTCGACGCTGCCGCTCCGCCGCCATGGGGAAGGAGAAACCGGCGGCGCGCACGAAGAAGGCGACGGGGGCGGCGAAAAGCAAGAAGACGAATCGGGGATCTTCATCGCGCTCGGGGCTGCCGTCGGGTTGGATCCAGGGAGATTGGATCCGATCTTCGTTTCGGCAAGAAGACTTGGACGAGATGGCCGAGTTAGGGCTGATCGTCCATGAGGCTGCGCGGTTGCCGGAGGGGGAAATGGAGCCGCAGCCGTGCCCGGGTGAGTGTGTTCTGCTCGCCACCCATGTCGACCGCGGCTTCTCGCTTCCTCCACACCCCTTTTTTCGAGGTTTCTTGAATTTCTTCGGGGCTCAACTCCATCATTTTACTCCCAACACCATCACATATCTTGCCGCATTCGTGTCCATGTGCGAGAATTTCCTGGGGTGTCGACCGCACTGGGGTCTTTTCAAGCACATTTTCACCATCAGCTCCCAAACAGTGAAGAAAGCAAACTCGAACGACGAGAAAACCCATGTTATCCAGATGTGTGGGGGCCTGGGTATCCAGAAGAGGAAGAGGAGTTCCTTTCCTTCGATGACTCTTCCTGAGTCGGTCAGGGGCTGGCAGTCGACCTAGTTCTACTGCCAGGATATCGCGACCCCAGGCCAGTCGACTGGACTTCCTCCTTTTTCTTTTGATCGTGTTCAGACTCCATCTTCGTTGAAAGTGACCGCCGCGGAGAAGGCGGAGACAGGCAGGCTGGTCGAGAGGGTGGTTCAGCTGATCAACCAAGGCGTCACCGGCATGGATCTGCTGGAGGTGTTCCTCAGTCGACGCATTCAACCTCTCCAGGCCCGTGACCACTCCATGTGGATGTACTCCGGGGCCGGTGACACTGCTCCTGTTCATCCAGAGGAGGTGCCGGCTAAAACAGTGGCCCAATGGCTGAGGGGCATCACCGGAAACAAGGACAACCCCAGGGGCGCCAGGAGAGTCAACCCTTTCAGCGACAGCAACCAGCCAGACAAGGTTTGGCCGCTATAACCGATTGCATTTGGATGTGTTTTCCGACTATTTGCTAATCCGGCTGATTTCCGCTTGGCTCCTTGTCTTGTAGATTTACACAGAGATGTACTCAATGCCCAATGGCGAACAAGCTCTGGAGCAGGACCATGAGGGCAAGGACAGCGCGGAGGAGAGCGGCGAATGGGAGTCACCAGCTGACGATGACAAAGATGAGAGCAACGAGTCGGACGACGAGGAGGTAGTCGACTCACCGCCTTGTTCAGAACGCCGATCCAAGCAGCATCATGATCCCGCGGGTAGGCACGGTAAGGCTGTGGCCTCGATCGCTCCATCTCAAAAGCGCGCTCGGTCTTCGACTCCAGAATTGGCTGAGAAAGTCCCCAAGTAGCCCAAGATAAATCCTTTGAACACTCGGAAGACCTTGCCTAGAATCAAGATGGATGTTCCTGTTGCTTCTGGGTAAATGTTCTTCCCATATTTTCTTGTTCCGACTGATTCTCTTGTACTGACCGAGTGGATGATGAACCTTTCCAGCCCGGCATCTGCCGCGACTGATATGGATATCGACAAGGTCCCAGACGACGAGGAAACCGACGATGCAGCTACCTCCAAAGCCAGTAAGTATGCCCGACTCGAATTTATTTGGACGACTGGATTGTTTGTCAGTTGTCTCTCTGATTTTCTCTGTTTGCTGCAGCTCTACGAGATGTTGTTGTGCTCCCAGACGATGAAGAAGAAGTACCGCTGAGGGAAAGGAGGAGGAGGGACAAGGAAGTGAGCGGGAAAGCGCCTGAGGTTCAGGTTCCTCAGTCGACTGTGATGCCTGGGACGGCGGTCGAGCGATCGACAGATCCGGCTCGCACCAACGTCACTTTCGCTATCCCGCTGTGGACTGATTGCCCATCAGGATCAGCTGCTCAGACCCCTGCTACTCCAATACAACTCCACGCATCAGACCCAGCGGCTGCTTTGACTGCTCTGCTGTCATCGCTTTTCACTACGTATCAAACTCCAGACGACCCACCGAGTGCCGCCAAGGAGGCTCTTCTTCAGTAGAATCTTGTGATGGGGCAAATGAAAGTGGTGCATGAGGCCAGTCAGGTGGCCTTCAACGTTGGAGCTGCTCTGCAGACCAATGTCCAGGTTAGTTGATTTCCGATTGATTATATTTCTCGTCCGATCACCCACTGGGGTGTGACTGTTTTGAAGTTGCACAAGTCAATTTGAGTCGACTTGGATTTAATGTTTGAACTAGTGGGGGCACTCTGAGTGCACCCACTGGGTGTAGTCCCCGAGACCATAGTTAACTGCGGGCAGTCGACTGTATTCTGAGAATCTGAATTTTGTCACTCAGCCTGGGCGGACCAGGTCGAATGGAACCAGAACCAGTGGGGGCACGCTAAGTGCACCCACTGGGTGTAGGCCCTGAGACCGTGGTTGAGTGCGGGCAGTCAACTATGGTCTGAGAACGTTTTTTTACAACTCACGCTGGGCAGATCATGCCGAGTGTTTACTCAAACCAGTGGGGGTACGCTAAGTGCACCCACTGGGAGTAGTCCCCGAGACTGCCGTTGAATGTTTGATTCGGTGGTAGTCTTAGAGTAGCTGTCACCGTTATGTCTTTTTATTTCAGTCGACTGATATGTCTTATGTATTGACCGCAGAAATCTTGTGATCTCGGGGCCCAAATTTCTACACTGAACAAGCAACAAATCAGCCTCAACCTTGATCTGGAACTGGCCAGGAAGAATCTCAAGACTGCTCGTGACGAAGTAGCTGCCATGGGAGGTAACCAAGCGTCAACTGTCCATCTCACTACTGGCACTTTTCCTTTCCATTTTTTGAACCGAGTGACTCCACTCGAGTAGATGTATGTAGTGAAAACCGTCAACTCCAAGCTCGTCTAAAGAATGTTATTTCTTTAGAGAAAATGAAGCAAGCTTTGGAGAAGAAGGATCTGGATCTTGCTGCTGCACAGAAGGAAGCGCGAGAGAAAACAACACTTGCTGACAAGAAGCTTGCTTCAATCGACAAGTTAGAAGAAGAGAACTCCAAACTGAAGACTGCTGTTTCTGACGCCAATCGGGAGGTCGAGCAACTGAAGAAAGACAAGGACAAGCTGACTGACGAGCTTGGGAGCCTCAAGGCCAAGAAGGGCGAGTTGGAGTCTTATCTGGGCCAACTTGCTGCAAAACTGGTCTTAAAACTCGAAGGTACTGATGTTCGACTGACTTATTACGGTCGATTGTCAGGCCTTATTATATCGTCGACTCACCATTTACTCAACTATGCAGAACTTCGCCAAGACTTTGTAGCGAAAACTGGTCGGGTCGAGACGTGTCTCGAGCCCATAAATTGCCCAGTCAAAGATGACGTCGCAATGAATGTGCTGCGGTTGGAATCTCGCATGGACAGCGCGGTTGCTTATCTTGCCCGCCTGAAGGCGGCGATGACTCGGGTTGATGCTGAACTCTAGCCTCAGGCGGAACTATCTCAAGACCTCGAGTCTCTGATGGCTCGACTGAACCAAATACCTGACCGAGTGCAAGAATGGAAAAAGTCATCTGCTCGCTGCGGTGCTGATGTCGCCTTGTCTCTGGTCCGAGTGCACTGCAAGGATGTCAAAGAAGACAAGATGGCAGAGGTCAAGATTGCTAACACAAAAAGGCACACTTTCCAGTTGTTCATGGACACTTTCCTTGACGCTGCCACTCGCATCGCAAACAGCATAGACCTTGATAGTTTCTGCGACCCAGCCAGTCCTTCTCCCGACGAGTGACCAAAAAACATTATGCTTCACCTTAAATTTGCCTCAGAATGCCGAGTGATTTTGTAACCGTTAAACTCCTTCAGGCTTGATGCCCGAGTACTTTAATCCGCGGTCGGAACCTTAGGATTTATCTGAATTTGGTTTATCTCCGAATATGCTTGTGCTTGCCTTCGAGTGGAATTTGTTCTTCGCTCGGAATATTTTTTTACTTGAGATGCAGCTCTGGGGTAGAGGTTCCAGTTGACCTGCACCTCGTCGTTTTTGCGGATGAGGATGGAGCACACGTTATACTTGTGGCGCAGCTCTGAGGAGAAGGTTGCAGTCGACCTGCACCTCGTCGCCCTTGCAGATAAGGATGGAATGCACATTGTATTTGTGGCGCAGCTCTGTAGAGAAGGTTGCAGCTGACCTGCACCTCGTCGTCCTTGCGGATGAAGGTGGAGCGTATGTTACACTTGTGGCGCAGCTCCGAAGAGAAGGTTGCAGTCGACCTGCACCTCGTCATCTTTGCAGATGAAGGTGGAGCGTACGTTATACTTGTGGCGTAGCTCCGAGGAGAAGGTTGCAGTCGACCTGCACCTCGTCATCCTTGCGGATGAAGGTGGAGCGTACGTTATGCTTGTGGCGTAGCTCCAAGGAGAAGGTTGCAGTCGACCTGCACCTCGTCGTCCTTGCGGATAAGGACGGAGTGTGTTTCAAACTTAGGCGAGTAATGGACTGCAGCTAAGCCCCCGAGTGGGAGGGTTGCTCACCACTCGGTGGGATTTTTCAAACTTAGGCGAGTACTAGACTGCAGCTAAGCCCCCGAGTGGGAGGGTTGCTCACCACTCGATGGGATTTTTCAAACTTAGGCGAGTACTGGATTGCAGCTAAGCCCCCGATTGGGAGGGTTGCTCACCACTCGGTGGGAATTTTCAAACTTAGGAGAGTACTGGACTGCAGCTAAGCCCCCGAGTGGGAGGCCTGCTCACCACTCGGTAGGATTTTTCAAACTTAGGCGAGTACTGGACTGCAGCTAAGCTCCCGAGTGGGAGGCTTGCTCTCCACTCGGTAGGATTTTTCAAACTTAGGCGAGTACTGGACTACAGCTAAGCCCCCGAGTGGGAGGGTTGCTCACCACTCAGTGGGATTTTTCAAACTTAGGCGAGTACTGGACTGTAGCTAAGCCCCCGAGTGGGAGGCTTGCTCACCACTCGGTAGGATTTTTCAAACTTAGGCGAGTACTGGACTACAGCTAAGCCCCCGAGTGGGAGGCTTGCTCTCCACTCAGTAGGATTTTTCAAACTTAGGCGAGTACTGGACTGCAGCTAAGCCCCCGAGTGTGAGGCTTGCTCACCACTCGGTAGGATTTTTCAAACTTAGGCGAGTACTAGACTGCAGCTAAGCCCCCGAGTGGGAGGCTTGCTCATCACTCGGTAGGATTTTTCAAACTTAGGCGAGTACTGGAGTGCAGCTAAGCCCCCGAGTGGGAGGCTTGCTCACCACTCGGTAGGATTTTTCAAACTTAGGCGAGTACTGGACTGCAGCTAAGCCCCCGAGTGAGAGGCTTGCTCACCACTCGGTAGGATTTTTTAAACTTAGGCGAAACGGATTCGCAGCTAAGCCACCGAGTGAGAGGCTTGCTAACCACTCGGTAGGATTTTTTAAACTTAGGCGAAACGGATTCGCAGCTAAGCCACCGAGTGAGAGGCTTGCTCACCACTCGGTAGGATTTTATAAACTTAGGCGAAACGGATTCGCAGCTAAGCCACCGAGTGAGAGGCTTGTTCACCACTCGGTAGGATTTTATAAACTTAGGCGAAACGGATTCGCAACTAAGCCACCGAGTGAGAGGCTTGCTCACCACTCAGTAGGATTTTATAAACTTAGGCGAAACGGATTCGCAACTAAGCCACCCACTGGGAGATTTCAGACATAAATATAAGCCGCGACAATCATTTTAGAAGACTGTAAAACTCTTGTCTTTGATAAACAAACTACAAAGGTATTTCTTATTACATCTCAATAGAATGAGTGCTTAAGTATAAAAGGGGCGGAGCAGCTCCGCATTCCAAGCGCGCGGTTCGTCTTTCTTGTGCTCGACATTATAGAGGTGGTACGCTCCATTGTGGAGCACTCTGGTGACAATGAAGGGACCTTCCCAGGCCGGAGCCAGCTTCTGTGGTTTCTGCTGATCCACTAGGAGAACCAGGTCTCCCTCTTGAAATGCCCGACCCCTCACGTTTCTGGCGTGGAATCGATGCTAGTCTTGCTGATAGATGGTCGATCGGATCAGGGCCATCTCTCTTTCCTCTTCCAGGAGGTCAACTGCTTCTTGCCGTGCCTGTTTTGCTTGATCTTCTGAGAAAAGCTTGACTCGGGGTGCATTGTGGAGCAAGTCACTCGGAAGTACAGCTTCAGCTCCATAAACCAAGAAGAATGGAGTTCGGCCAGCCGACCGATTGGGAGTTGTCCTCAATCCCCACAGCACTGACGGAAGTTCATCGACCCAGGCTCCTGCTGCGTGTTTGAGATCACGCGTTAGTCGGGGTTTCAACCCTTTGAGAATCAATCCGTTTGCTCTTTCAGCTTGTCCATTCTACTGGGGGTGGGCGACTGAAGCATAGTCGACTCGAGTACCTTGGGAAGCACAGAAGGCTCTGAACTCATCAGAATCGATGTTCGACCCATTGTCCATGATGATGCTGTGTGGAACACCATATCTGAATTTTAACTCTCTGATGAAGCTGACAGCAGTACTGGCTTCAAGGTTTTTGATAGGCTTGGCTTCGATCCATTTGGTGAACTTGTCGACTGCCACGAGCACGTGAGTGAAACCGCTCCTACCAGTCCTCAGAGGTCCAACCATATCCAAACCCCAAACATCAAAGGACCAGACGAGTGGAATGGTCTTCAGGGCTGATGCTGGCTTGTGAGACATGTTGGAGTAAAACTGGCAACCTTCACATTTGTCGACTATTTATTTTGCCATCTCATTTGCTCGTGGCCAATAAAATCTCGCTCGGTATGCTTTGGCCACGATGGTCCGAGAGGACGCATGGTGACCACAGGTCCCCGAGTGGATGTCATTGAGGATCACTCGACCTTCTTCTGGTGTTATGCATTTCTGACAGACTCCAGTCACTCTCTCTCTGAACAACTGTCCTCTTATCACAGTAAAGGCTTTGGATCGACGGACGATCTGTCGAGCCTCTTCTTCATCCTCTGGGAGTTCCTTTCTGAGAATGTATGAATGTACGGCACTGTCCAGTCGGGAGTGATGACCAAAACCTCCATGATCAAGTCGACCACGGCTGGGACTTCGACTTCAGTCGGATCAGTGGCACTCTTTGGTTGTGGGGGCTCTTCAGTGAAAGGATCTTCTTGAACTGAAGGTGAATGTATATGTTCCAAGAACACATTGCTGGGAATGGCTTCCCTCTTGGAACCTATCTTTGCCAGATCATCAGCGGCTTGATTTTTCAGTCGGGGTATGTGATGGAGCTCTAACCCCTCAAACTTCTTCTCTAACTTTCTCACTGCATTACAATAACCAGTCATAGCTGGACTTCTAACGTTCCACTCCTTCATCACTTGATTGACCACTAAATCCGAGTCGCCATAGACCATGAGGCGACGGACACCGAGTGAAATGGCCATACGCAACCCATATAGAAGTGCTTCATATTCAGCTTCGTTGTTGGAGGAATCAAAATGAATCTGGAGGACATATCTGAGCGTGTCTCCTCGGGGGGATACCAATACCACCCCAGCACCGGAACTATTCAGCATCTTGGATCCGTCAAAGAACATGGTCCAATGCTCCGAGTGAACTTGAGTCGGCAGTTGCTGTTCGATCCACTCAGTGAGGAAATCTGCTATTGCTTGGGACTTGATAGCTTTCTTTGCCTCAAACTTGATATCCAAGGGAAGGAGTTCAATCGCCCACTTTGCCACTCGACCAGTTGCATCTCTGTTGTTCAGGATCTCTGACAATGGTGCGTCGCTGACGACTGTAATGGAGTGATTAGAGAAGTAATGGGCAACCTTCTTGGTGGTCATGTAAACCCCATAAACAAGCTTCTGATAATGCGGGTATCTTTGCATGGATGGAGTCAGAACTTCAGAAAGATAGTACACTGGGCGCTGAACTTTATAGGCTTTTCCTTCTTCTTCCCGCTCGACCGTGAGCAATGTACTAACAACTTGTCTTGTGGCTGCAATATAAAGCAGTAAAGGCTCTTTGCTGATTGGGGCAGCAAGCACCGGCTGGGTGGAAAGCAGGGCTTTGAGTTCTGCAAACGCTGCGTCAGCTTCATCTGTCCACTCGAACTTGTCAGATTTCTTCATCACTCGGTAAAGATGTAGGGCCTTTTCACCGAGACGAGATATGAATCAACTCAAGGCGGCCAAACAACCAGTAAGCTTCTGGACATCATGTACACGCACAGGGCGCTTCATCCGGAGTATGGCACCAACTTTCTCTGGGTTCGCGTCGATCCCTGATACATCTCCGTCGTATCTACTTTTCCAAACACTTTTTCCCTTGTTTTGGACTCTAACTTGCATGATTTGAATGGAACTAACCCGGACTGACGCTGTTTTCAGCAGACTTTCCATGGTGTTATTTATGTGCAGAAACAAAAGTTCTTGGAATGACCTGAAACTCCACGGAACATCTATTTGGAAAATAAGAAAAATACTGGAAGAAAAATCCACGTTAGGGGGCCCACACCCTGTCCACGAGGGTGGGGGCGCGCCCCCCGACCTTGTGGGCCCCCTGACGCTCCACCGACCTCAACTCCAACTCCATATTTTCACTTTCGGGGAGAAAAAAATCAGAGAGAAGGATTCATCACGTTTTACGATACGGAGCCGCCGCCAAGCCCTAAAACCTCTCGGGAGGGCTGATCTGGAGTCCGTTTGGGGCTCCAGAGAGGGGAATCCATCGCCGTCGTCATCATCAACCATCCTCCATCACCAATTTCATGATGCTCACCGCCGTGCGTGAGTAATTCCATCGTAGGCTTGCTGGACGGTGATGGGTTGGATGAGATCTATCATGTAATCGAGTTAGTTTTGTTAGGGTTTGATCCCTAGTATCCACTATGTTCTGAGATTGATGTTGCTATGACTTTGCTATGCTTAATGCTTGTCACTAGGGCCCAAGTGCCATGATTTCAGATCTGAACCTATTATGTTCTCATGAATATATGTGAGTTCTTGATCCTATCTTGCAAGTCTATATTCACCTAGTATGTGTTATGATCCGGCAACCCCGAAGTGACAATAATCGGTACCACTCCCGGCGATGACCATAGTTTGAGGAGTTCATGTATTCACTATGTGCTAATGCTTTGTTCCAGTACTCTATTAAAAGGAGGCCTTAATATCCCTTAGTTTCCATTAGGACCCCGCTGCCACGGGAGGGTAGGACAAAAGATGTCATGCAAGTTCTTTTCCATAAGCACGTATGACTATATTCGGAATACATGCCTACATTACATTGATGAATTGGAGCTAGTTCTGTGTCACCCTATGTTATGATTGTTACATGATGAACCGCATCCGGCATAATTCTCCATCACCGATCCAATGCCTACGAGCTTTTCACATATTGTACCTCGCTTATTTACTTTTCCGTTGCTACTGTTACAATCACTACAAAACCCAAAAATATTACTTTTGCTACTGTTACTTCTATTACCGTTACCACTATTATCATACTACTTTGCTACTATCTACTTTGTTGCAGATACTAAGTTATCCAGGTGTGGTTGAATTGATGAAAGGATCGATATAGTTGACTAGAGGGGGCGAGTGAATAGGCAACTAACAATTTTTAGCTTTTCTTTACCAATTTAAACTTTGCATCAAAGTAGGTTGTCTAGATATGCAACTAGGTGAGCAACCTATATGATGCAACAACAATAAGCACACACGCAAGCAAGAGATATAGCAAAAATAAGCTTGCACAAGTAAAGGCACGAGATAACCAAGAGTGGAGCCGGTGAAGACGAGGATGTGTTACCGAAGTTCATTCCCTTTGAGAGGAAGTACGTCTCCGTTGGAGCGGTGTGGAGGAACAATGCTCCCCAAGAAGCCACTAGGGCCACCGTATTCTCCTCACGCCCACACACAATGCGAGATGCCGTGATTCCACTATTGGTGCCCTTGGAGGCGGCGACCGAACCTTTACAAACAAGGTTGGGGCAATCTCCACAACTTTATTGGAGGCTCCCAACGACACCACGAAGCTTCACCACAATGGACTATGGCTCCGCGGTGACCTCAACCGTCTAGGGTGCTCAAACACCCAAGAGTAACAAGATCCGCAAGGGATTAGTGGGGGGAATCAAATTTATCTTGGTGGAAGGGTAGATCGGGGCCTTCTCAACCACTCCCGAGCAAATCAACAAGTTTGATTGGCTAGGGAGTGAGATCAGGCAAAAATGGAGCTTGGAGCAACAATGGATCTTAGGGTTGGAAGAGGTGGTCAACTAGAGGAAGAAGACACCCCTTTTATAGTTGAGAGCAAAATCCAACCGTTATCCACCTAACCAGCCCGCGACTTGCGGTACTACCGCCCCTGACAAGCGGTACTACCGCACGACCATACGGTACTACCGCGAGAGACCACGGTACTACCGCTGCAACGGCAGGAACTAGAACAAGCCTAAAGCACAGAGGCTGAGAATGGTACTTCCGCAGGCGCGGTACTACCGCTCCCCCTTGCGGTCCTACCGCAAGGCAGGAATGGCCTAGCCTGGGAAGGGCGCGGATGAATAAAAATACATCCGTGCCTACTTCCGCTGAAAATCAGACGATGCAAAAATCCGACACGGTACTACAGCTGGAGGAGCGGTACTACCGCGTGGCAGCTGATCCAGGCCGCGCGCGGTACTACCGCGCACAAGGTGCGGTACTACCGCGGAGGCGCGGATGTAAAAAATTACATCCGCCCCTACTACCGCAATGTAGCGGCACTTGGCCTGGGGGCCACGGTACTACGGCTCCAGAGGAGCGGTACTACGGTGGGCTCCTGCGGTACTACCGCGCCGAGGTACGGTACTACCGCAGGTGCCTCCGGTACTACCGCTCCAGGGAACAGTACTACCGCGAGCCCAATATCAGCAACCAAGACATAATGCATAGAGGATAACCGGAGGATGTTCCAAAGCGCAGGGGAAAGGTGGAGACAAGGAAGAAAATGTGTACGTCATGATTCCACCCGAACCTTTCCGACGCGGACCCCCTCTAATAGTACGGCTTTCCTATGACTCAAATCCACCAAAAAGAAACGTAGAAAAACATCGTCTTCAACAGTCTTCGAGGGGCACCAAACCGTCTTGTGCCTAGCGATGAAATGTCTGAGAAACTCAAGGCACACGATTAGTCCGCAAAATCATTGTCATCAATCACCAAAACACCTTAGGGATAAATATGCCCTTACAATCTCCCCCTTTTTGGTGGATTGATGACAATACGGGATTTACACAGAGGGAAATAAAATTGAGCAAACGCAAACCCCTCCTCTCTATGATATAGACGGGCTCCCCCTAGATGTGTGCAATCTAGAAGGGTGCTTTGGACTGCACAGCACACATACTAGGATCAACACTCCCCCTATATTTTCGAGACAAGGCATATCTTGCAAAAGTAAGACTAACACTAGACAAGATAGCAAAAAGGAGCATAACATAAGTAGCACAATATATCATAAGCTTGCTAAGATAGGATAGAGTGCATATGTCTTACACCATATGAAGGATAAGTCTCAAAGGCGCAAACCAAACCAAAGCAAACGAGGTTCAAACGACAAAGCAAACACACCAAACACGACACACGACTCGCAAGAACGCAAATCCCTACACTCTCTCCCCCTTTGGCATCGAGACGCCAAAAAGGCAGAGAGGACACCTACACACAAGGGGTGGCTCAGGCAGAGAAATCGCTCCAATGCTCCCCGTCGGACTCGGCGGCAGGGACGGTCTCCTCGATGTCCTCCTCAGAATCAGTCCACTTGTAGCCTTGCTTCGCCATCCATTCGGCCTCCGTGGTGATGTGCGTCTCTGACCCGTCGGATTCTGCCTCACCAAAGACCTTAATGATCCTCTTGTCACGGCGGCGACTCTCCTTGGAAGCAACGTGAGTCCTGTACTGCCGCTTTGCCTGCATGCAGAACAGAGTCTTCATCTTGTCCTTCAACTTCTTGGCCCACGAGGGCTCAGAGGAACGATGGGTATACCCAGTATCACGGTCCTCAACAACATCCTCTGCCTCAACCTCCTCCTCATCAACAGCCCTCCTAGCAGCAGACGCCTCAGCACGAGTAGTAGTGTTGGCCCACTTGGGCTTGACACGGAGACTAATGGACTCATGCCGAATCCAGTCTGGAGCAAGGAACTCATCACCAGGGAACAGCTTCTCCCAAGTCTTGGAGATCAACAGAAACAGGTACGGTCCATAGATAGGTACCTTGCGGTTGAACACCGCGAACCGAAGCTCACACCACATGATGTGTGAGACATCAAGTGGTTGAGTCTGAGACACACGTGCCTCCTCGCACAGGAGCATCATATCCACCAGATAGGCATGTACCTTGTCCTTGTCGCCAATGCGAGGAAATAGAGAGTTGCGGAAGATGCGATACACGATGTACAAAAATGGGTTCAGCACCCACGTCGACTTGCCACTGGGAAGCACCTTCTCAACATAGTACTACTGGAGCCTGTTCTTGCTTGCGGACTCAGGGTTGGCATGAGGGCGAACACCTACGGGATTGGATGCATGACACGCGGTGTTGATGGCTTCGGCCCAAGAGTTGTATGGAGACTTGAACTCCGCCATCATTTGTCCTTGCCGCATCCATCAACGTCCGGTTCTTCCTCTCCGCAACACCGTTTTGTTGAGGGGTGTAAGGTGCGGAATATTGATGCTTGATCCCCTCATCACTAAGAAGCTCATCCAAGGTGTAGTTCTTGAACTCGGTGCCGTTGTCACTTCTTATTGTCAAGATCTTTGCATTGTGTTGACGCTGGGCTTCATTTGCAAAGTCAATGACAGATTGTTGGGTCTCGCTCTTCCTCTTGAAGAAAAACGCCCAAGTGTATCTTGAATAGTCATCCACAATCACCAAGCAACACTTTCTATCCCCAAGACTATCAAAGGATGGAGGCCAAAGATATCCAAATGAAGGAGCTCCAAAGGCCTCTTTGAGTAAATGATAGTCGTGGGAGGGTGAGCCTTCTCATGTAGCTTTCCATCGATACAAGCACTGCAAGCACGATCTTAAGCAAAACTAACATTCGTTAGTCCACGGACATGGTACCCCTTGAGAAGAATTTGCAAAGATCTCATATTGACATGGGCTAAACGGCGATGCCAAAGCCATCCCACGTCAACTTTATCCATTAGGCATGTCGCGGTCTTAGTGGGTCGCTCCGAAAAGTTAATCACATATAGACCGTTCTCGACATGCCCAACAAAGGCTACTTTAAGAGTCTTGCTCCACGAGAGGGCCATGGTATCAATATCAAAGAAAGTGGCAAAGCCCATGATTGCAAGTTGACGAACGGAAAGTAAATTGTATGCAAGGGACTCAATAAGCATGACCTTCTCGATCGTGAGATCATGAGAAATGACAACTTTGCCGAGTCCCAATACCTTAGAAGACGAGGCATCACCCACTCGACATTGGTGGGCATAGATGGAATCTTGTGCACATCCACCACCAAGTCCTTGCTTCCGATCATATGATTTGTAGCTCCACTATCGAGCAACCATGATCCCCCACCGGAAGGAAACACCTACAAGAGATCAATGCTTGGTTTTAGGTACCCATTTTTAATGGGTCCTTTGATGTAAGTAACAAGGGTCTTAGGAACCCAAATAGACCATTCAATATACTCATGAAGAGAACCATCAAATTTGGCATAAACATGCCCATCACTAGCACGGCATAACACATAAGAAGGGTTAAAGTCGCCGGCTTTGTTGGGAGGAGTGGCATTGCCCTTCTTGACATCGCCACCCTTCGCATTGTTCTTCTTCTCCTTGGAAGCACCCTCTCCCTCCTTCACAAAAGTTTGCTTGAGAGGACGAGGTCGTTTGGTCTTGTCATTCTTCTTCTTGTTCTTGGGCTTGGGTGCGAACCCAATCCCCTCCTTGGCCACAACTTCCTTTTGATTGCTCAAAAGGTCGTTGAGGTTCTTCTTACCTTGTATGCATGACACAAGGCCTTTCTCAAGTTGCTCCTTCAACTTAGCATTCTCCTCAACGAGATGCACATGCTCACAACAGGGGTTAGTAGCATTTGCATTATCAATTAACACCATATGAGGAAAGGTGGCTTTCTCCTTGGTTAGCTTCACTTGGAGTTGATCATGAGACTCCTTGAGGCTAGCATGAACACCCTTCAAGACTTTGTGAGCCTTGTCGAGAATGTCAAACTCCTCTTTGAGTCTAGCAAGATCAACCCCAAGCTTTGCCTTCTCGGAGTTTAGCACACGAGAAACAACAAGAGCATGATCAAGGTCTTTCTTTAACTTAGCATGATCATCGTTGTGTGACTCCTCAAGAGCCAAACGAAGACCACGCTCTTCGTCAAGAGCATCGGACAAATCTGAAATCTCATCGGCATAGTCACGACTATGCCCCTCCATCTTAGAGATGGTATCTTCGTGAGCCTCGATCATGTCATTGGCTTCACCAAGTTGTTCCAAGAGAGCAACGAAGTGCTTCTTGGATTTACCCTTGAGTTTACCCATAAAGGTCTCAAACTCATTCTCCTACACATTTGTCCCCTTATGTTCATCAATGCAATCCGAAGAAGGATGATTAATGATGGTAGTTTTGATGGTTGGGGTTACCTTGTTGGTGGCTTTAGCCATGAGACACTTGGCGGTGATGCTCTCATTGGGTGAATCGAAGAGAGACATCCGTGGAGTCGTCGCAATGGCAACAGAGGCCATGGCAACCGACTCACCATCTTCATCATCGTCATCATCCTCATTGTACTATTCTTGTACCACCAATGCCTTGGGAGGAGTCTTCTTGGTGAAGTTGCTCTTGTTGGGGAACGCCTTGGCCTTGTCCTTTCGGATGAGCTTGCCACCATTGTCTTCCCTCTTCTCATAAGGGCACTCCGCAACAAAGTGGCTCACATTTCCACAATTGAAGCAAGTCCTCACTCGTTGCTTGCCGTTTACGCCACTTGAATTGTTCTTGTTGAAGTTGGGCCTTGAGTTCTTCTTGCTCCAAAATTGCCTTGAAGCAAGGGCCATGTGTTCATGATAGGCATACTTCGTATCTTCGAGGTTGCTCTCCTCTTCTTCCTCTTCATCCTCTTCCTCCATACTAACCTTGGCCTTTAGAGCAAGGTTGGGCTTCTTTACTCTTTGAGAGCGTAGAACCGCATTGTCGGCGGTCTTGTCCAAGATGCTCATAGCAACGAACTCATCCAACACTTCACTTGAGGACAAGGTGTGGAAGTCCGGCCTTTGACGAATGACAGAAGACATGGCTTTGTGGTAGGGCATCATTGCCTTGAGGAATTTGCGCTTGATCCAATTGTCATCCGTGTCC
Source organism: Triticum aestivum (assembly GCF_018294505.1). Classification (NCBI taxonomy): domain Eukaryota; kingdom Viridiplantae; phylum Streptophyta; class Magnoliopsida; order Poales; family Poaceae; genus Triticum; species Triticum aestivum. The sequence goes on along the minus strand of NC_057808.1, from coordinate 382,754,867 downwards.
TTACTTCCATGATCTCGGAGAGAGACCGCGAGTTTGGTTACTCTCCGATAAAGCTCACGAGGTTCTTCATCTTCTTTCATTGCAAACTCATCAGCTTCATCTTGCACCACTTCATAGATGGAGCGTTGAATGCTTGCACTTCCCCGATAGAGGGAAACCACTTGGTGCCAAGCATCTTTGGCCATGGAGTAGGGCCGGAGATGAGGAAGATCTTCGGGTGGGATTGCTTCTTGGATGATGAAGAGAGCATTCCCATTGAATTGATTATCCACGGCTTCTCTAGGAGTGAAGTTACTTCGGTCATGCGGATAGAAACCTTCTTCAATGATTCTCCAAAGGTTAGTGTTCACATGATTTAAATGACGCTTAAAACGATAGACCCAAGAATCAAATTCTACATTCTTCTCAATCTTAGGGGCCGGCCCGGCATGATTCAAATGAGTGGAAGGAAGCGGTCCACCATAGACAGGTGGAGGTTCCACATGGGCAAAGATGCCGGTGCCATTTTTACCACTAGAAGAAGGAGCTTTCTCGCTAGTAGCTTCCCCCTTATCGGAGGTAGCATCCATCACCTTGTTAGCGGGATCACCCACTTTCAACGGTGCGGTGGAAAGTTTAAGCCCTTCTAAGAATTTATTAAACATGCTTTTGACCTTGGTCGTCATGGAGGTTTTCAATGTGTCCAACGCCACATTGAATTCCTCACGAGAGACTACGGTTCCCGCATCTCCCGTAGACGAGACCGGATTCACACGGGAGTGCTCCTCCACACCGTCTACGACGTCAACCATACTCTTCGGACGGTAAAGTCCTTAATAAAGAGACGAGGCTCTGATACTAATTGAAAAGACTGATATAGTTGACTAGAGGGGGGTGAATAGGTAACTAACAATTTTTAGCCTTTCTTTACCAATTTAAACTTTGCATCAAAGTAGGTTGTCTAGATATGCAACTAGGTGAGCAACCTATATGATGCAACAACAATAAGCACACACGCAAGCAAGAGATATAGCACAAATAAGCTTGCACAACTAAAGGCATGAGATAACCAAGAGTGGAGCCGGTGAAGACGAGGATGTGTTACCGAAGTTCCTTCCCTTTGAGAGGAAGTACGTCTCCGTTGGAGCGGTGTGGAGGCACAATGCTCCCCAAGAAGCCACTAGGGCCACTGTATTCTCATCACGCCCTCACACAATGCGAGATGCCATGATTCCACTATTGGTGCCCTTGGAGGCGGCGACCGAACCTTTACAAACAAGGTTGGGGCAATCTCCACAACTTAGTTGGAGGCTCCCAATGACACCACGAAGCTTCACCACAATGGACTATGGCTCCGCGGTGACCTCAACCGTCTAGGGTGCTCAAACACCCAAGAGTAACAAGATCCGCAAGGGATTAGTGGGGGGAATCAAATTTATCTTGGTGGAAGTGTAGATCGGGGCCTTCTCAACCACTCCCGAGCAAATCAACAAGTTTGATTGGCTAGGCAGTGAGATCGGGCGAAAATGGAGCTTGGAGCAACAATGGAGCTTGGGTTTGGAAGAGGTGGTCAACTAGAGGAAGAAGACACCCCTTTTATAGTTGAGAGCAAAATCCAACCGTTATCCACCTAACCAGCCCGCGACTTGCGGTACTACCGCCCCTGACAAGCGGTACTACCGCACGGCCATATGGTACTACCGCGAGAGACCGCGGTACTACCGCTGCAATGGCAGGAACTAGAAAAAGCCTGAAGCACAGAGGCTGAGAACGGTACTTCCACAGGCGCGGTACCTATCCCCCTTGCGGTACTACCGCAAGGCAGGAATGGCCTAGCCTGGGAAGGGCGCGGATGAATAAAAATACATCTGTGCCTAGTTCCGCTGAAAATCTGACGATGCAAAAATCCGACACTGTACTACAGCTGGCAGAGCGGTACTACCGCGTGGCAGCTGAGCTAGGCCACGCGCGGTACTACCTCGCACAAGGTGCGGTACTACCGCGGAGGCGCGGATGTAAAAAATGATATCCGGCCCTACTACCGCAATGCAGCGGCACTTGGCCTGGGGGCCACGGTACTACGGCTCCAGAGGAGCGGTACTACGGTGGGCTCCTGCGGTACTACCGCGCCGAGGTACGGTACTACGGTGGGCTCCTGCGGTACTACCGCGCCGAGGTACGGTACTACCGCAGGTGCCTCCGGTACTACCACTCCAGGGAGCAGTACTACCGCGAGCCCAATATCAGCAACCAAGACATAATGCATAGAGGATAACCAGAGGATGCTCCAAAGCGCAGGGGAAAGGTGGAGACAAGGAAGAAAATGTGTACGTCATGATTCCACCCGAACCTTTCCGACGCGGACCCCCTCTTAATAGTACGGCTTTCCTATGACTCAAATCCACCAAAAAGAAACGTAGAAAAACATCGTCTTCAACAGTCTTCGAGGGGCACCAAACCGTCTTGTGCCTAGCGATGAAATGTTTGAGAAACTCAAGGCACACGATTAGTCCGCAAAAGCAGTGTCATCAATCACCAAAACACCTTAGGGATAAATATGCCCTTACAATCTCCCCCTTTTTGGTGGATTGATGACAATACGGGATTTGCACAGAGGGAAAAAAATTGAGCAAACGCAAACCCCTCCTCTCTATGATATAGACGGGCTCCCCCTAGATGTGTGCAATCTAGAAGGGTGCTTTGGACTGCACAGCACACATACTAGGATCAACACTCCCCCTATATTTTCGAGACAAGGCATATCTTGCAAAAGTAAGACTGACACTAGACAAGATAGCAAAAAGGAGCATAACATAAGTAGCACAATATATCATAAGCTCGCTAAGATAGGATAGAGTGCATATGTCTTACACCATATGAAGGATAAGTCTCAAAGGCGCAAACCAAACCAAAGCAAACGAGGTTCAAACGACAAAGCAAACACACCAAACACGACACACGACTCGCAAGCACGCAAATCCCTACACTCTCTCCCCCTTTGGCATCGAGACACCAAAAAGGCAGAGAGGACACCTACACACAAGGGGTGGCTCAGGCAGAGAAATCGCTCCAATGCTCCCCGTCGGACTCGGAGGCAGGGACGGTCTCCTCGATGTCCTCCTCAGAATCAGTCCACTTGTAGCCTTGCTTCGCCATCCATTCGGCCTCCGGGGTGATGTGCCTCTCTGACCCGTCGGATTCTGCCTCACCAAAGACCTTAATGATCCTCTTGTCATGGCGGCGACTCTCCTTGGAAGCAACATGAGTCCTGTACTGCCGCTTTGCCTGCATGCAGAACAGAGTCTTCATCTTGTCCTTCAGCTTCTTGGCCCACGAGGGCTCAGAGGAACGATGGGTATACCCAGTATCACGGTCCTCAACAACATCCTCTGCCTCAGCCTCCTCCTCATCAACAGCCCTCCTAGCAGCAGACGCCTTAGCACTAGTAGTAGTGTTGGCCCACTTGGGCTTGACACGGAGACTGATGGACTCATGCCGAATCCAGTCTGGAGCAAGGAACTCATCACCAGGGAACAACTTCTCCCAAGTTTTGGAGATCAACAGAAACAGGTACGGTCCATAGACCTTGCGGTAGAACACCGCGAACCGAAGCTCACAACACATGATGTGTGAGACATCAAGTGGTTGAGTCTGAGACACACGTGCCTCCTCGCACAGGAGCATCATATCCACCAGATAGGCATGTACCTTGTACTTGTCGCCAATGCGAGGAAACAGAGAGTTGCGGAAGATGCGATACATGATGTCCAAAAATGGGTTCAGCACCCACGTCGACTTGCCACTGGGAAGCACCTTCTCAACATAGTACTGCTGGAGCCTGTTCTTGCTTGCGGACTCAGGGTTGGCATGAGGGCGAACACCTACGGGAGTGGTGAGCCCGTCATTCAGAACCTGTAGCAGATCCATGAAATCCTTCCAGGTAGCAGTCAACTGACGACCATTGGTCATCCAAGTCATCCTCCGCTCCTCCTCAGGGTGAAAGTGAACTGAGGCAAAGAACTGACAGATAAGCTCAGGGTCATAGTCTAGGTGGAAGGAGATCACATGTTCAATACCAAGCTGCTCCACCAAATCTAGAGCCTCCCCAAAGTACTCACGATACTTGTCCTTCCTCATGTGATTCATTTCAATCCACTTGAGATCCACGTAGGTGTTTTGCTTGGCCTTGATCACATCCAGATAAATGATAGTCTGCTGCTTGGTCCAAAACAAGTCATTGCCTCTGAAGATAGCACGGGCATTCACATATGGGTTGATCTGCCTGCGAGGGATAAACTCAGAAAGTGGAATCTCGTCCATGCCCTTAGCAGGTTCCTTGTACTTGCTAGCTGAGGTCTTGACATTGCGCTTGGGGGCACTGGAGCCATCTGGTGCTTCATCTTGATTGCGCAGTCGCTTGGAGCCAGTGTCACGACTGGGATTGGAACGGCGAGCAGGGGCACCGGAGCCACCACCTAAGACACAAAGCAAAAGCACACACAAAGAGCGAGAAGAATCAATGCAAAGACCTTAGCAAGACAAGGGAAACAAGTAGAAAGCATACGTGGTAATTGCCAAGAAGAAGATTGGACAACAACGGTAGTACTGCCAGGTCACGCGGTACTAAAATTTTAGTACCGCTCCTAGTCACGGTAGTACCGTGCAAAGACACGGTAGTACCGGGGCTTGGAGCGGTAGTAGGATCTTAGTACCACATCACGTGCGGTAGTACCGCACCTGACGGGCGGTAGTACCGGACCTGTGGTAGTACCGCACAGGAGATGCGGTAGTACCGCACGGCGGCAGATCCAAACCATTTTGAATCTGAGAAAGACCCCGAAAACGCGGCGGTACTACAGTTGATCAAATCTACCACGGGACAACATATCAAGTATAAGTTCTACGCAACACTGCTCTCCTACATCCTACTCTTGCATAGATTTGGCCTAAAATCTCAAGAACACATGCATCTCCCCAAAAACCTAGAGGCAAAAGAACAACCAAAAGAGAGAGGGAGTTGGGGTGAAACCTTGGTCCATGGCAAGAGGAAGTGGTGGGGAACGATCCCACTGGTCAGAATCCGAGGAGAGTGGCCGAAGACGGAGATCCAGCGAGGGTCTCCGGCGCCGTTCTTGAGCGAGAGAGAGAGAGAGAGGCAGCGGGGGCGAGTGACAAGTGAATGGGTATGGAGAGTTGGAACTCCCCTGCCCGAGTCATAACCCCCCACGTGCTCTCGTCAGCGTGGTAGTACCGCGCTTCATCGCGGTACTACCGCTCGGGCGGAAGTGCCGCACCAAAGCGGTAGTACCGCTCTCCCAGGCGGCAGTAAAAAATTACTACCGCACTGGGTGCGGTAGTACCGTGCTCTCCACACGCGGTAGTACCGTGGCAGGCCGCGGTAGTACCGTGAGCTCAAGAAAATGCACGTTTCAAACACAAAGAAAGAGAGGTCTTTGCACGGAATCTTCAAACAAACGAGACACCACAAGAACATTCTCAACACGAAGAGAGAGGGGCAAAAGACAACAAGACTCAACCTAGAGACACCACCTCTCTAAAGAGAAGGCGGTGGCCGGAGCCACCTATGTTTGAGTCACTTGGTATGGCACCGCGAAGAATTATCCTTGGGCCCGTGACCAAAACTCGTCTTTGAAGCACAAGTACCATGAAAATTGGCTAATGTGAAAGAGTTGATCAACTTATGCATAATGGGGGGAGGGAGAGTTCATTGAGAGAACAACCCTCCCCCTATGTCCATGCCTACATCTAAACAAGACAACAAGTTGAGTCTGGTGGGGTGTGCAAGGGTTCAAGCAACATTGCTCGAATCAATGATATTTAGCTCATGCCTTAACTCGCGAAATCTTGCTTCATCCAACGGCTTCGTGAAAATATCTGCAAGGTTATCATGAGTGTTGACGTAGTTGAGCTCGATCTCCCCTCGCCTAATGTGATCCCGGATGAAGTGATACCGAATCTCAATATGCTTCGTCTTGAAGTGTTGCACCGGGTTGAGAGAAATCTTGATGGCACTTTCATTGTCACACCAAAGAGGCACTTTGTCACAAATGACACCGTAATCCTTTAAAGTTTGCCTCATCCATAAGAGTTGTGCACAACAACTACCGGCCGCCACATACTCCGCTTCGGTGGACGAGAGAGAAACACAACTTTGCTTTTTAGAAGACCAACTTACCAAAGAGCAACCAAGGAATTGGCACCCTCCGGAAGTGGACTTCCTATCCACTTTGTCTCCCGCCCAATCGGAGTCTGAATACCCTACAAGCTTGAAGTTTGCTCCTCTTGGGTACCATAAGCCAAAGTTTGGGGTATGAGCCAAATATCGAAAGATTCGCTTGACCGCCACAAAGTGGCTTTCCTTAGGTGCGGCTTGAAACCGTGCACAAGTTCCCACACTCAACATGATATCCAGTCTAGATGCACAAAGGTAAAGCAAGGATCCAATCATGGAACGATATACCTTTTGATCCACCGCTTTACCATTGGGATCAATGTCAAGTTGGCACTTGGTGGGCATTGGAGTGGAAGCCGGCTTGACATCACTTAGCTTGAATCTCTTGAGCATGTCTTGAGTGTATTTGGCTTGGTTGATGAAGGTTCCTTCTTTTCTTTGCTTCACTTCGAAACCAAGAAAGAACTTCAACTCTCCCATGGAAGACATCTTGAACTTTGAGGTCATGAGTGCGGCAAATTCCTCATTGAAAGCTTTGTTAGGGGAACCAAAGATAATGTCATCAACATATAGTTGGCACACAAACAACTCCCCTTTGACCTTCTTAGTAAAAAGAGTGGGGTCGATTAGCCCAACTTCAAACCCACGATCTTGTAACAACTCGGTAAGGTGGTCATACCACGCACGTGGGGCTTGTTTAAGGCCATAGAGTGCCTTATCGAGTTGATACACATGATCGGGAAAGTAGGGATCCTCGAACCCGGGGGGTTGCTTGACATAAACCAACTCATTAATAGGACCATTAAGAAAAGCACTCTTCACATCCATTTGTTGCAACTTAAAGTTGTGATGAGAAGCATAAGCAATCAACAAACGAATAGATTCAAGGCGAGCAACGGGAGCAAAGGTTTCACCGTAGTCGATACCCTCGACTTGGGAGTAGCCTTGTGCCACCATTCGTGCCTTGTTACGAATGATGGTCCCATGAGCATCTTGCTTGTTCTTGAATATCCACTTGGTTCCAATGACACTGTGGTTCCCCATTGGCCTTGGCACTAATCTCCACACCTTGTTCTACTCGAAGTTGTTGAGTTCTTCATGCATGGCATTAAGCCAATCCGGATCTTCGAGTGCTTCATATACCTTTTGGGGTTCAACACAAGAGACAAACCCATGATGTTCACAATAGTTTGCCAATTGTCTACGAGTGTTTACCCCCTTTTGATGCTTCCAAGCACATCCTTCATGAGATGACCCTTGGTGGAGAGCTTGGATGCAATCTTGGCGGCACGACGCTCCAATTCCTCCTCGGTGGTGAGTTGAGGATCGGTCACTTGATCATCTGGAGCGCCGTCTTGAGCTTGTTCTTGATCTTGAACTTGCTCGGAGGAGAGAACTTGACCTTGGGCATCACTTGGTGTGTCAGCACCGTCTTGAGCATGATCTTGCCCTTGGTCTTGTTCATGAGGTTGAGGGCCTTCACTTTGTTCTTCGGAAGCGTGTGGGCCTTGGGTTGGTGATGGCTCCACTTGAGTGGAGCATTGTCCTTCTCCTTCGGCCACAAGGGGTTCCTCAATGGGTAGGATAAAACCAACACCCATTCTTCTTATGGGTTGAGGAGGAATTTCATCACCTACATCACAAGTGCCACTTTGCTCCACTTGGGAGCCGTTATTCTCATCAAACTCCACGTTACACGTCTCCTCTATAAGTCCCGTGGATTTATTGAGGACATGGTAAGCATGAGAGTTTGTAGAATAACCAACAAATATGCCCTCATAAGCTCTAGCCTCAAATTTAGACAACCGAACACCTTTCTTGAGAATGAAACACTTACACCCGAACACCCGAAAGTACTTGAGGTTGGGCTTGTTACCGGTGAGTATTTCATATGGAGTCTTGTTCAAGCCCTTGCGGAGGTAGAGCCGATTGGATGCATGACACGCGGTGTTGATGGCTTCGGCCCAAAAGTTGTATGGAGACTTGAACTCCGCCATCATGGTCCTTGCCGCATCCATCAACGTCCGGTTCTTCCTCTCCGCAACACCGTTTTGTTGAGGGGTGTAAGGTGCGGAATATTGATGCTTGATCCCCTCATCACTAAGAAACTCATCCAAGGTGTAGTTCTTGAACTCGGTGCCGTTGTCACTTCTTATTGTCAAGATCTTTGCATTGTGTTGACGTTGGGCTTCATTTGCAAAGTCAATGACGGTTTGTTGGGTCTCGCTCTTCCTCTTGAAGAAATACACCCAAGTGTATCTTGAATAGTCATCCACAATCACCAAGCAATACTTTCTACCCCCAAGACTATCAAAGGATGGAGGCCCAAAGAGATCCAAATGAAGGAGCTCCAAAGGCCTCTTTGAGTAAATGATAGTCGTGGGAGGGTGAGCCTTCTCATGTAGCTTTCCTTCGATACAAGCACTGCAAGCACGATCTTTAGCAAAACTAACATTCGTTAGTCCACGGACATGGTCCCCCTTGAGAAGACTTTGCAAAGATCTCATATTGACATGGGCTAAACGGCGATGCCAAATCCGTCCCACGTCAACTTTAGCCATTAGGCATGTCGCGGTCTTAGTGGGTCGCTCCGAAAAGTTAATCACATATAGACCGTTCTCGACATGCCCAACAAAGGCTACTTTAAGAGTCTTGATCCACAAGAGGGCCACGGTATCAATATCAAAGAAAGTGGCAAAGCCCATGATTGCAAGTTGACGAACGGAAAGTAAATTGTATGCAAGGGACTCAACAAGCATGACCTTCTCGATCGTGAGATCATGAGAAATGATAACTTTGCTCAGTCCCAATACCTTAGAAGACGAGGCATCACCCCACTCGACATTGGTGGGCATAGATGGAATCTTGTGCACGTCCACCACCAAGTCCTTGCTTCCGGTCATATGATTTGTAGCTCCACTATCAAGCAACCATGATCCCCCACCGGAAGCAAACACCTACAAGAGATCAATGCTTGGTTTTAGGTACCCATTTTGTAATGGGTCCTTTGATGTTAGTAACAAGGGTCTTAGGAACCCAAATAGACCATTCAATATACTCATGAGGATAACCAACAAATTTGGCATAAACATGCCCATCACTAGCACGGCATAACACATAAGAAGGGTTAAAGTCGCCGGCTTTGTTGGGAGGAGTGGCATTGCCCTTCTTGACATCGCCAACCTTCGCATTGTTCTTCTTCTCCTTGGAAGCACCCTCTCCCTCCTTCACAAAAGTTTGCTTGAGAGGACGAGGTCGTTTGGTCTTGTCATTCTTCTTCTTGTTCTTGGGCTTGGGTGCGAACCCAATCCCCTCCTTGGCCACAACTTCCTTTTGATTGCTCAAAAGGTCGTTGAGGTTCTTCTTACCTTGTATGCATGACACAAGGCCTTTCTCAAGTTGCTCCTTCAACTTAGCATTCTCCTCAACAAGATGCACATGCTCACAACAGGGGTTAGTAGCATTTGCATTATCAATTAACACCATATGAGGAAAGGTGGCTTTCTCCTTGGTTAGCTTCACTTGGAGTTGATCATGAGACTCCTTGAGGCTAGCATGAACACCCTTCAAGACTTTGTGAGCCTTGTCGAGAATGTCAAACTCCTCTTTGAGTCTAGCAAGATCAACCCCAAGCTTTGCCTTCTCGGAGTTTAGCACACGAGAAACAACAAGAGCATGATCAAGGTCTTTGTTTAACTTAGCATGATCATCGTTGTGTGACTCCTCAAGAGCCAAACGAAGACCACGCTCTTCATCAAGAGCATTGGAAAGATCCGAAATCTCATCGGCATAGTCATGACTATGCCCCTCCATCTTAGAGATGGTATCTTCGTGAGCCTCGATCATGTCATCGGCTTCACCAAGTTGTTCCAAGAGAGCAACGAAGTGCTTCTTGGATTTACCCTTGAGTTTACCCATAAAGGTCTCAAACTCATTCTCCTCCACATTTGTCCCCTCATGTTCATCACTGCAATCCGAAGAAGGATGATTAATGATGGTAGTTTTGATGTTGGCAGTTACCTTGTTGGTGGCTTTAGCCATGAGACACTTGGCGGTGATGCTCTCATTCGGTGAGTCGAAGAGAGACACCCATGGAGTCGTCGCAATGGCAACAGAGGCCATGGCAACCGACTCACCATCTTCATCATCGTCAGCATCCTCATTGTACTCTTCTTGTACCACCAATGCCTTGGGAGGAGTCTTCTTGGTGAAGTTGCTCTTGTTGGGGAACGACTTGGCCTTGTCCTTTCGGATGAGCTTGCCACCATTGTCTTCCCTCTTCTCATAAGGGCACTCCGCAACAAAGTGGCTCACATTGCCACAATTGAAGCAAGTCCTCACTCGTTGCTTGCCCTTTACGCCACTTGAATTGTTCTTGTTGAAGTTGGGCCTTGAGTTCTTCTTGCTCCAAAATTGCCTTGAAGCAAGGGCCATGTGTTCATGATAGGCATACTTCGTATCTTCGAGGTTGCTCTCCTCTTCTTCCTCTTCATCCTCTTCCTCCATACTAACCTTGGCCTTTAGAGCAAGGTTGGGCTTCTTTACTCTTTGAGAGCGTAGAACCGCATTGTCGGCGGTCTTGTCCAAGATGCTCATAGCAACGAACTCATCCAACACTTCACTTGAGGACAAGGTGTGGAAGTCCGGCCTTTGACGAATGACGGAGGACATGGCTTTGTGGTAGGGCATCATTGCCTTGAGGAATTTGCGCTTGATCCAATTGTCATCCGTGTCCTTACTTCCATGATCTCGGAGAGAGACCGCGAGTTTGGTTACTCTCCGATAAAGCTCACGAGGTTCTTCATCTTCTTTCATTGCAAACTCATCGGCTTCATCTTGCACCACTTCATAGTTGGAGCGTTGAATGCTTGCGCTTCCCCGATAGAGGGAAACCACTTGGTGCCAAGCATCTTTGGCCATGGAGTAGGGCCGGAGATGAGGAAGATCTTCGGGTGGGATTGCTTCTTGGATGATGAAGAGAGCATTCTCATTGAATTGATTATCCACGGCTTCTCTAGGAGTGAAGTTACTTCAGTCATGCGGATAGAAACCTTCTTCAATGATTCTCCAAAGGTTAGTGTTCACATGATTTAAATGACGCTTAAAACGATAGACCCAAGAATCAAATTCTACATTCTTCTCAATCTTAGGGGCCGGCCCGGCATGATTCAAATGAGTGGAAGGAAGCGGTCCACCATAGACAGGTGGAGGTTCCACATGGGCAAAGATGCCGGTGCCATTTTTACCACTAGAAGAAGGAGCTTTCTCGCTAGTAGCTTCCCCCTTATCGGAGGTAGCATCCATCACCTTGTTAGCGGGATCACCCACTTTCAATGGTGCGGTGGAAAGTTTAAGCCCTTCTAAGAATTTATTAAACATGCTTTCGACCTCGGTCGTCATGGAGGTTTTCAATGTGTCCAACGCCACATTGAATTCCTCACGAGAGACCGTGGTTCCCCCATCTCCCGTAGACGAGACCGGATTCGCACCGGAGTGCTCCTCCACACCGTCTACGACGTCAACCATACTCTTCGGACGGTAAAGTCCTTAATAAAGAGATGAGGCTCTGATACCAATTGAAAGGATCGATATAGTTGACTAGAGGGGTGGGGGTGAATAGGCAACTAACAATTTTTAGCTTTTCTTTACCAATTTAAACTTTGCATCAAAGTTGGTTGTCTAGATATGCAACTAGGTGAGCAACCTATATGATGCAACAACAATAGGCACACATGCAAGCAAGAGATATAGCACAAATAAGCTTGCACAAGTAAAGGCATGAGATAACCAAGAGTGGAGCCGGTGAAGACGAGGATGTGTTACCGAAGTTCCTTCCCTTTGAGAGGAAGTACGTCTCCATTGGAGCGGTGTGGAGGCACAATGCTCCCCAAGAAGCCACTAGGGCCACCATATTCTCCTGACGCCCTCACACAATGCGAGATGCCGTGATTCCACTATTGGTGCCCTTGGAGGCGGTGACCGAACCTTTACAAACAATTGGGGCAGTCTCCACAACTTAATTGGAGGCTCCCAACGACACCACGAAGCTTCACCACAATGGACTATGGCTCCGCGGTGACCTCAACCGTCTAGGGTGCTCAAACACCCAAGAGTAAGAAGATCCGCAAGGGATTAGTGGGCGGAATCAAATTTCTCTTGGTGGAAGTGTAGATCGGGGCCTTCTCAACCACTCCCGAGCAAATCAACAAGTTTGATTGGCTAAGGAGTGAGATCAGGCAAAAATGGAGCTTGGAGCAACAATGGAGCTTATTGTTGGAAGAGGTGGTCAACTAGAGGAAGAAGACACCCCTTTTATAGTTGAGAGCAAAATCCAACCGTTATCCACCTAACCACCCCGCGACTTGCGGTACTACTGCCCCTGACAAGCGGTACTACCGCACGGCCATACGGTACTACCACGAGAGACCGCGGTACTACCGCTGCAACGGCGGGAACTAGAACAAGCCTGAAGCACAGAGGCTGAGAACGGTACTTCCGCAGGCGCGGTACTACCGCTCCCCCTTGCGGTACTACCGCAAGGCAGGAAAATCAGACGATGCAAAAATCCGTGCCTACTTCCGCCACGGTACTACAGCTGGAGGAGCAGTACTACCGCGTGGCAGCTGAGCCAGGCCGCGCGCGGTACTACCGCGCACAAGGTGCGGTACTACCGCGGAGGCCCGGATGTAAAAAATTACATCCGCCCCTACTACCGCAATGCAGCGGCACTTGGCCTGGGGGCCACGGTACTACGGCTCCAGAGGAGCGGTACTACGGTGGGCTCCTGCGGTACTACCGTGCCGAGGTATAGTACTACCGCTGGTGCCTGCGGTACTACCGCTCCAGGGAGCAGTACTACCGCGAGCCCAATATCAGCAACCAAGACATAATGCATAGAGGATAAACGGAGGATGCTCCAAACCGCAGGGGAAAGGTGGAGACAAGGAAGAAAATGTGTACGTCATGATTCCACCCGAACCTTTCCGACGCGGACCCCCTCTTAATAGTACGGCTTTCCTACGACTCAAATCCACCAAAAAGAAATGTAGAAAAACACCGTCTTCAATAGTCTTCGAGGGGCACCAAACCGTCTTGTGCCTAGCGATGAAACGTCTGAGAAACTCAAGGCACACAATTAGTCCGCAAAAGCATTGTCATCAATCACCAAAACACCTTAGGGATAAATATGCCCTTACAATTGACAACTCAACTGCTAATACTTGAGAATATTCTTTGGCTCCCCTTGTGTCGAATCAATAAATTTGGGTTGAATACTCTACCCTCGAAAACTGTTGCGATCCCCTATACTTGTGGGTTATCAAGACTATTTTCTGGCGCCGTTGGTGGGGAGCATAGCTCTATTCTTTGAGTCACTTGGGATTTATTTCTGCTGGTCACTATGAAGAACTTGAAAGACGCTAAGACAACAATTTATCCCTCAACTACGAGGGGAGGTAAGGAACTGCCATCTAGCTCTGCACTTGATTCACCTTCTGTTTTGAGTAAGCTTGCGACACCTAAACCTGCTTCTGCTATTCGTTCTGATATGTCGCATGTTATTGATGATGCCACTTCTGCTATGCATGATACTTATGATGAAACTACTTCTAGGCTTGATACTACTGTGCCACTTGGTGAATTTCTTGATGAACAACTTGCTAGGGCTAGAGAGAATGAAATATTGATAATATTTATGAAAGTGATGATGAAAACTCTTCCCCTAATAAATATGAATTACCTGTTGTGCCTGAGGGCTATGTTATGGATGAAGCAATTACTAACGAAATTTTTGCCTACAAAGATAGATATGATGTTAAGAAATTATTAGCTAAATGATAGCGGCAATCTCTTAATGCTAGAATGAAACCTGGTCCTGCTTTTGCTGCTTCACCTATCTGTGTTACTGATAAGGATTATGAATTCTCTGTTGATCCTGATATAATTACTTTGGTTGAATCTGATCCTTTTTATGGCTATGAATCTGAAATAGTTGTGGCACATCTTACTAAATTAAATGATATAGCCACCCTGTTCACTAATGATGAGAAAACCCGCTACCTATATATCCTTAAAATATTTCCGTTCTCATTAAAGGGTGATGCTAAGATATGGTTCAATTCTCTTGATCCTGGTTGTGTGCGTAGTCCCCAGGATATGATTTATTACTTCTCTGCTAAATATTTCCCCGCCCATAAGAAACAAGCTGCTTTAAGGGAAATATATAATTTTGTACAAATTGAAGAAGAGAGTCTCCCACAAGCTTGGGGGAGGCTTCTCCAATTACTTAATGCTTTGCCTGATCATCCTCTCAAGAAAAATGAAATACTTGATATCTTTTATAATGGACTAACCGATGCTTCCAGAGATTACCTGGATAGTTGTGTTGGTTCTGTTTTCAGGGAAAGAACACCGAATGAAGCTGAAATTTTATTGAATAATATGTTGACTAATGAAAATAATTGGACACTTCCTGAGCCAATTCCTGGGCCTATTCCTAAACCAACTCCGAAGTAGAGAGGTGTTCTATTTCTCAGTCCTGAAGATATGCAAGAGGCAAAGAAATCTCTGAAAGAAAAGGGTATTAAAGCTGAAGATGTTAAGAATTTACCTCGTATTGAAGAAATACATGGTCTTAATTTACCGCCTGTTGAAGAAACATATGATCTTAATCCTCCACCTATTGAAGAAACTCATGGTCTTGATAACCCGACACAGGTACTAAAGGTAAATTCTCTCTATAGATTTGATGAAGGTGATATTCCTCACTATAAGTCTGCTAGACAATGCTTAGAAGAGTTTGATAATTTTATTGTCAAGCAAGAAGATTTCAATGCTTATTTTGGTAGACAATTAAAACGAAATGCTTATATGATTGAGCACTTCGGTGATTATATGTCTAGAGTTAAAGGTGAACTTAAACTCATTACTAAACATGCTTACATGGTCACCACTCAAGTAGAACAAGTACTTAAAGCTCAGAATGATTTGCTCAATAAAATGAATAGTAAGAATAATGACTATGCTGTTAGAGTGGCTACTAGAACTGGCAAAATGACTCAGGAACCTTTGTATCCTGAAGGCCACCCTAAGAGAATTGAGCAAGATTCTCAGAGAAATAATTTAGATGCACCTAGTTCTTCTAAAAAGAAGAAAAAGAAAAAATGATAGGACTTTGCATGCTTCTAGTGAACCTATTGCTGAAACACCTGAGAATCCAAATGATATTTCTATTTCTGATGCTGAAACGCAATCTGGTAATGAACATGAGCCTAGTGATAATATTAATGAAGATGTTCATGATGATGCTCAACCTAGCAATGATAATGATGTAGAAATTGAACCTGCTGTTGATCTTGATAACCCACAATCAAAGAATCAACATTATGATAAGAGGGGCTTTGTTGCTAGGAAACATGGTAAAGAAAGAGAACCATGGGTTCAGAAACCCATGCCTTTTCCTCCCAAACCATCCAAGAAAAAGGATGACAAGGATTTTGAGCGCTTTGCTGAAATGATTAGACCTATCTTTTGCGTATGCAATTAATTGATATGCTCAAAATGAATCCTTACGCTAAGTATATGAAAGAAATTGTCACTAATAAAAGAAAGATACCGGAAGCTGAAATTTCCACCATGCTTGCTAATTATCTTTTTAAAGGTGGAATACCCAAGAAACTTGGAGATCCAGGAGTACCCACTATACCATGCTCCATTAAAAGAAATTATGTTAAAACTGCTTTATGTGATCTTGGAGCCGGTGTTAGTGTTATGCCTCTCTCTTTATATCGTATACTTGATTTGAATAAGTTGACACCTACTGAAATATCTTTGCAAATGGCTGATAAATCAACTGCTATACTTGTCGGTATTTGTGAGGATGTGCCTGTCGTGGTTGCGAACGTTACTATTTTAACGGACTTTGTTATTCTTGATATTCCCGAGGATGATAGTATGTCTATTATTCTTGGAAGACCTTTTCTGAATACTGCAGGGGCTGTTATTGATTGCAACAAAGGCAATGTCACTTTTCATGTTAATGGTAATGAGTATACGGTACACTTTCTGAGGAAACAACCTCAAGTTCATAGTATCAGCTCTATTGGAAAAATTCCATCGATTATTTTTGGAGGTTTTGAATTTCCTCTTCCTACTGTCGAGAAGAAATATGATATTCTTATTATTGGGGATGTGCATATCCCCGTTGAGGTAACATAGTGTTATTCGAAATTTCTCCGGTTCCATGTTAGTCGGAATGAGTTTGTTAACAAGACTTGATCAACCTTGTTAGTGGATTCCTTTTGATGAGCATGACATGGATGAAACTAGAAGCACAACCTTCTGTACCCTCTCTCTACTTTCTGCTGTTTAGTTGAAATAAAGTAAAATTAGTATTTTTCTGTCTGTTTTCTGATTTATCCGTGCAATATAAAAATACCCCAAAAATAAAAGTTCTCCAAATGCCCAGAAAATGGAATATGATTTTGTCTAGAATATTTGAGAATATCTGGCACTGAGAACACAGCAGGAGGGGCAAGCACCTGGCCACGAGGGTGGAGGGCGCGCCCTACCCCCCTGGGTGCTCCCCCTGCCTCGTGGGCCCATGGTGGCTCCCCTCCACTTATTCCTGCACCCACACACTTCTTCTTCCTCCCAAAAAAATCACCATCCAGCTCAAGCACGAGTTCTAGCTCATTTTGCTGCGATTTTCGATCTCCTTGCTCAAAGCACCTCTCACAAAACTGCTTGGGGAGATTTTTCCTTGGTATGTGACTCCTCCATTGGTCCAATTAGTTTTTGTTCTAGTGATTTATTCATTGCAAATTTGTGCTGCCTAGGTGACCATGTTCTTGAGCTTGCATGTCAAATTTATATGGTTCCAAGTAGTTCTAATGGTTGATATAGGCTCTAGGCACTTGTAGGAGTAGTTGCTATCTATTTTGTTGAGCTTGGTTCACTTTTATTTGAAGTTGCTAAAAATTTCAGAAATTTTCAGAAAACAATGAAGAGATTTTTGAGGGGCTCATCGAGCCGAAGCTCGAAGGAAAAGCAAAGTGAAGAAGCACAGAGGCCCAAATATAATTTGCCTCGCATCACGGAGGTCCGACCGTGTGAATGGCCTTCCAATGATTTTTTGAGAGAAGCCGGGATTTATGATGATTTTTATGAATTGGTTGAGAATGCAGCCCTCACCGACTTCCTCCGCGACCAACGCAAACAGTATCTCTTACTCACCAATACTTTTGTGCAAAACTTCTATTATTTTCCTAAGGAATCACCTCCTTCAGTAGAGTTTCATTTATATGATGTTGTTAAGAAGATGCCACTAGATGAATTTGGCAAGGTTTGCAAAATACCTTTTGAGGGTAGTTTAGATGAACCACATCGTAAAGATGTGGATGGGTTTATTGACACTATCACTGTGGGGGAAACCAGGAAGGTTTCCGATGCAAGAATCACTAGCATACATTTTCCTGTTTTACGCTACTTTGCCATATTTGCTAGTCGTTGCTTAATTGGTCGCGGAAACTGTGGAAACCTTAGTGTTCCTGATATTATTATTTTGTTCCACGGTTTATTCTGTGATAACACTATTAGTATGGCCGGTGTTATTGCTAAACGGTTAAGTTTGAACCGTACAAAGGGCCCCATCTTTGGAGGTATTTATGCTTCACGCCTAGCTGCACATTTTAACATACCTATTAGGCACTATGAAAGAGAAGAAAAATTGCTGCCCTCTGCTTATTTAGATTATAAGAGTATGGTAGC
Source organism: Triticum aestivum (assembly GCF_018294505.1). Classification (NCBI taxonomy): domain Eukaryota; kingdom Viridiplantae; phylum Streptophyta; class Magnoliopsida; order Poales; family Poaceae; genus Triticum; species Triticum aestivum. The sequence continues at coordinate 382,736,929 of NC_057808.1, read as the reverse complement.
ACGTGACTTTATTGTTAAGAATAGGGAAGGAGCGCTTAAATCCAAATTATTTTTTGATAAACATCACCCTGAGACTATTACCTTGCCTGCTCCCTCATTGTTTAATTTATCTGAAGGTCCTTATCTCGTTCCGTTGCCGGCCATTCACGCCTATCGGAACCCTACACCAGCCACGGAGCCGGAACCACAATTTGAACCTCCACGACAGTCTAACTACCATTGGGACCCGGAGATGATTGCCAACCAGTGGCAGTCAGAGTCTTCTGCATCTCAGTACGACCCCGACTACAACTATGGATATCCGCCAGGCCATCCATGGCAATAAACCAACTTAGGCCAAAAGCCTAAGCTTGGGGGAGTACGTATTTCTCACCGACATTACATTTATGTTCACACACTCATTGCTAGATGTCGGTGCTCATACTTTTTTCACTGTAATATCCATGCTAGTTTATTTCCTTTTTCTTGCTTTCTTCTTGTGTGTTTGTTAAACCTTAAGAAAAAACAAAAAAATTAGTGTAGCTTTTATCTAGTTTATTTTTCTTGCTGCAGTAGTAATAATTAAAAAGAAAACCCAAAAAGATTTTTCCGTTCTTCTTTTGCTTGTTGGGAGCGTTCCCGTGTAAATAGTTTTATTTCCTTTTTTCTTTGGGGGTCGATAGGAGAAGACCATAATGAAATTGTTGAAGTGGCTCATATATGCATTATTGTTGATTTAACCAAGAGCCCATATTGCCTTGTCTTCTCCTGTTTATTGAATGCTCGCGGATTCTAGCTTAGTCCAATGCACGTGCACTCTTATTATTATTCACATCGTTTGGTCGTGCAAGTGAAAGGCAATTATGACGATATATGATGGACCGACTGAGATGAGAAAAGCTGGTATGAACTCGACCTCTCTTGTTTTTGTAAATATGATGAGTTCATCGTTCCTGATTCAGCCTATTATGAATGAACATGTTTGCAATGACAATTAGAGATCATAGTTGCTTGTTCCATGCTTGATTAGCTATGAGTTATAATGGTTTACCTTGCATGCCAACATGCTATTAAAATGGTTGTGATGTGGTATAGTGGGGTGGTATCCTCCTTTGAATGATTTAAGTGACTCGACTTGGCACATGTTCACACATGTAGTTGAAACAAATCAACATAGCCTTCACGATATTTATGTTCATGGTGGATTATATCCTACTCATGCTTGCACTCAATGTTTATTAATTTTAATGCATGTTCATGACTGTTGTCGCTCTCTAGTTGGTCGATTCCCAGTCTTTTGCTAGCCTTCACTTGTACTTAGCGGGAATACTTCTTGTGCATCCAATCCCTTAAACCCCAAAGTTATGCCATATGAGTCCACTATACCTTCCTATATGCGGTATCTACCTGCCGTTCCAAGTAAATTTGTATGTGCCAAACTCTAAACCTTGAAATAAACATTCTGTTTTGTATGCTCGAATAGCTCATGTATCAACTAGGGCTGTCCGTATCTTCCATGCTAGGCGGGTTATTCTCAAGAGGAGTGGACTCCGCTCCTCATTCACGAGAAAATGGCTGGTCTCCGGGATGCCCAGTCCCATGCTTTATGCAAACTAAATCAAAATAATTGCAAACAAAACTCCCCCTGGGACTGTTGCTAGTTGGAGACACTCATTGTTTCAAGCAAGTCATGGATTGATGCTTGTTGGTGGAGGGGGAGTATAAACTTTACCATTCTGTTTGGGAACCGCCTATAATGTGTGTACCATGGAAGATATCGCCATCTCTTGGTTGTTATGTTGACAATGGAAGTATGTCGCCCAAAATATTATTTATCTCCATTTCAAAACCGAGCTCTGGCACCTCTACAAATCCCTGCTTCCCTCTGCGAAGGGCCTATCCATTTACTTTTATGTTGAGTCATCACCCTCTTATTAAAAGCACTAGCTGGAGAGCGCAGCTGTCATTTGCATCCATTACTATTAGTTTATATTGGGTATTACTATGATTGGATCTCTTTAACCATGAATTACAATGTCTAGTCAGTTCTTGATCTTTAAAGGTGATTTGCATTTATGTTTTGCGGTCTCAGAAAGGGCTAGCGAGATACCATCCTATTATACTATATCATGATTGTTTTGAGAAAGTGTTGTCATCCGAGTTTTATTATTATCGCTCGCTAGTTGATTATGCCATTGACATGAGTAAACATGAGACCTAAGAGTTATTGTGAATCTGGTTAGTCATAATCTTTGCTGAAAACTTGAATGCTGGCTTTACATATTTACAACAACAAGAGCAAACAGAGTTTGTAAAAGTTTTTCTTTATCACTTTCAGTTTATCAACTGAATTGCTTGAGGACAAGCAAAGGTTTAAGCTTGGGGGAGTTGATACGTCTCCGTCGTATCTACTTTTCCAAACACTTTTGCCCTTGTTTTGGACTCTAACTTGCATGATTTGAATGGAACTAACCCGGACAGACGCTGTTTTCAGCAGACTTTCCATGGTGTTATTTATGTGCAGAAACAAAAGTTCTCGGAATGACCTGAAACTCCACGGAACATCTATTTTGAAAATAAGAAAAATACTGGAAGAAAAATCAACGTCAGGGGGCCCACACCCTGTCCACGAGGGTGGGGGCGCGCCTACCCCCTAGGGCGCGCCCCCTACCTCGTGGGCCCCCTGACGCTCCACCGACCTCAACTCCAACTCCATATATTAACTTTCGAGGAGAAAAAAACAGAGAGAAGGATTCACTGTGTTTTACGATACGGAGCCGCCGCCGAGCCCTAAAACCTCTCGGGAGGGCTGATATGGAATCCGTTCGGGGCTCCGGAGAGGGGAATCCGTCGCTGTCGTCATCATCAACCATCCTCCATCACCAATTTCATGATGCTCACCGCCGTGCGTGAGTAGTTCCATCGTAGGCTTGCTGGACGGTGATGGGTTGGATGAGATCTATCATGTAAGCGAGTTAGTTTTGTTAGGGTTTGATCCCTAGTATCCACTATGTTCTGAGATTGATGTTGCTATGACTTTGCTATGCTTAATGCTTGTCACTAGGGCCCGAGTGCCATGATTTCAAATCTGAACCTATTATGTTTTCATGAATATATGTGAGTTCTTGATCCTATCTTGCAAGTCTATAGTCACCTACTATGTGTTATGATCCGGCAACCCCGAAGTGACAATAATCGGTACCACTCCCGGTGATGACCATAGTTTGAGGAGTTCATGTATTCACTATGTGCTAATGCTTTGTTCCGGTACTATTAAAAGGAGGCCTTAATATCCCTTAGTTTCCATTAGGACCCCGCTGCCACGGGAGGGTAGGACAAAAGATGTCATGCAAGTTCTTTTCCATAAGCACGTATGACTATATTCGGAATACATGCCTACATTACATGGATGAATCGGAGCTAGTTCTGTGTCACCCTATGTTATGATTGTTACATGATGAACCGCATCCGGCATAATTCTCCATCACCGATCCAATGCCTACGAGCTTTTCACATATTGTTCCTCGCTTATTTACTTTTCCGTTGCTACTGTTACAATCACTACAAAACCCAAAAATATTACTTTTGCTACTGTTACTTCTGTTACCGTTACCACTATTATCATACTACTTTGCTACTAAATACTTTGCTGCAGATACTAAGTTATCCGGGTGTGGTTGAATTGACAACTCAACTGCTGATACTTGAGAATATTCTTTGGCTCCCCTTGTGTCGAATCAATAAATTTGGGTTGAATACTCTACCCTCGAAAACTGTTGTGATCCCCTATACTTGTGGGTTATCAATCCGTCGCTCGAAAACGAGGAAACCGAGCAACTTTCCGCCAGGAACTCTGAATGTACACTTTGATGGATTAAGCTTGATATCATACCTTCTGAGGTTGGCAAAAGTTTCAGCAAGGTCAGCCAGCAGGTCGGAACCCTTTCGTGACTTGACCACAATGTCATCCATGTATGCTTCCACATTTTGACTGATTTGAGTGAGCAGACACTTCTGAATCATCCTCATGAATGTGGCTCCAGCGTTCTTCAGGCCAAATGGCATGGTGACATAACAGAAACATCCGAATGGAGTGATGAAAGCCGTTTTTATATCATCGGGTCCATACAGTCGGATCTGATGATACCCGGAATAGGCATCCAGAAAAGACAATCGCTCACACCCCGCAGTTGAGTCGACGATTTGGTCGATGCGGGGGAGAGGAAAATGATCTTTCGGGCAGGCCCGATTGATATGCTTGAAGTCAATGCACATGCGAAGTGAGTCGTCCTTCTTGAGGAACATGACAACATTGGCGAGCCACTCGGAGTGGAAAATCTCTCGGATGAACTCAGCTGCCAGGAGCGGAGCCACTTCTTCACCGATTGCTTTTCTCTTCTGTACGGCGGACCATCAAAGATGTTCCTTGACTGGTTTCACTTTCGGGTCGAATCGCAAACGGTGCTCAGCCAGTCCCCTAGGTACACCCGGCATGTCAGAAGGTTTCCATGCAAAGATGTCCCAGTTCTCACGGAGGAACTGGATGAGCGCTTCTTCCTATTTGCTGTCGAGTATTGTTGAGATATGAGTCGGAGCAGCATTGGGATCGGTCAGGTGAATATGAATCGGCTTCGTTTCACCGGACGACTGAAATGCAGAGTCTGTGGCAGGCTTCTTGGCTCGCAACAAATCACTCGGATCTGCACTTTTCTGGTACTCTTGCAATTCTACTACTGCCATTTGCGCATCGGCGATTTTTGAGCCCTTTTGGAAGCACTCTTCTGCCTTCTGCTGATTGCCAGTGATAGTGGTCACTCCTCTGGGACCAGGCATCTTCAATTTGAGATACACGTAACATGGTCGAGCCATAAAACGTGCATAAGCAGGTCTACCCAGAATAGCATGATAAGCACTCGGGAAATCCACAACTTCAAATTTCAACTTTTCCTTGCGGTAATTCTTGGAATCACCGAAAACCACATCAAGGGCAATCTGGCCGAGTGATTCAGCCTTCTTGCCAGGTATGACGCCATGGAAACTCATATTGCTTTCACTGAGCTTGGACATCGGAATGCCCATTCCCTTCAAGGTCTCTGCATATAGGATATTTAGGCCACTACCACCATCCATCAGCACTTTAGTCAGTCGAGTGCCTTCAACAACTGGGTCGACCACCAGCGCATACCTCCCATGGGTGGCTATACGTGCTGGGTGGTCAGACTGGTCGAATGTGATGGCAGTCTGGGACCACTTCAGATAACTTGGTGTTGCCGGAGCAGCCATGTTCACCTCTCTGTTTATAACTTTCTGTAGACTTTTGCTTTCAACATCAGCAAAAATCATCAGAGTGGAATTGACGTTGGGAAAACCATCATCGTCTTCTTCCTTATCCTCACCCTTGTCCGACTCCTTTTCCTTCTCCTTGGGCTGTTTCTCTCGGAATTGCTGGATCAGGAGCCGACACTGTCGAGTGGTATGTTTAGGGTAAATCAGATTACCCTCTTCATCTTTCTTCATGTGAATGTGACAAGGTAAATCCAACACATTATTTCCATCTTGATCTTTCACTTTCTTGGGGTTCCAGGGTCCTTTGGGCTTCCCCTTGAACTTTCCTTGAGCCACCACTAAAGCTTCACCAGGAGCAGCTGGTTCAGCCTTGCGTTTCTGCTTCCGATTGGAATTCCCTCCTCCGGTTTCCTAGGCGACTGTTTTATGTTTGCCACTCCGGAGTCGGTCTTCCTCTTCACCATTAGCATACTTGGTGGCGATCTCCATCATCCGGGACAGAGACATATCTCCTGTCCGACCGAATTTCAGATTCAACTCCCGATACTTAACACCCTCCTTGAAGGCACAAACTGCTTGGTGATCTGATACATTCTCCACTGTATGATGCAATGTAATCCATCTCTGGATGTAATCTCCCAAGGTCTCATTCGGTTTCTGCACACAGAACTGCAACTATGTCAGCCCCGCTGGTCGTTTGCATGTACCTTCAAAGGTTCTAACAAACACTCGGGCAAGTTCCTCCCAACTATATATGCTGCCAGGTGCTAACTGATTCAACCACGCTCTAGCCGAGCCTTCCAACATCAGAGGAAGGTGCTTCATGGCCACTTCGTCATTGCCGCCACCGATCTGTACAGCCACTCGGTAGTCTTCAAGCCAAGTGTCAAGCTTGGACTCACCAGTGAACTTGCTGACTCCAGTCGCCAACCTGAAGTTGGGAGGAATCACTGCTGCTCTGATGGCTCTGCTGAAACACTCTGGACCTAAAACATGCACTCTGCTGCCAGTCGGATAATCTCTATCATGGCCCTCTCTGTGTGCCCTGTTCCTGTCAACCAGACCTTGAACAAGAATAGATCTCGCATCAAAGCCCGGCTCTCTGGGGTCGACTGGAATTCTTCATCCGCCACTATGAGGGCGTCTGTCATCGTGCTGCCGAGGCACATATGACCCACTCCTCGGGGGAGGTGTGGGCACTCGACGATGGTCATCGTGGTCGAGTCGGTGATCATACTGCTCATGGTTTCTGTACTGATCTCGCTGGTCTCCACGTCCCTCACGCCTCGGAGGCGATCTTGGGCTGTGAGCCGACTGAACTGTGTCTGCCATCACAGATCTGATGTGAATCCTATTCCGCGACTGAGATACCGCTGTGTTCTGCTCTCCCGCTGCCCGGAGTAAAGCTCGGATCTGCATCAAACCTTTGCCAGCCTCCGACTGGGAAGGCTGAATCGACTCTGCTATTCGGGCTGCAGCTGTGAGATTTTGAATCGGAGTTCGGTATACCTGAGTTTGAGGCGGAAAAAGTTGTTGTCAACTGGACTCAGGAATCCGCTGCCGAGCACGCTCGTCGAGTGCGTGCTGGAGGTTCTCCAGCCGAGTGCGCTCAGCCAAGTTGGCCAGGCGCACCTCCTCCAAGGCCCGGGCCTCGGGGGTTTCTCCAATGATAGGAGTGTGAAGTGCATCCATGTTACGGCAGCGAAGCTCTTCCCTCTGCTGCGAAGAAAGGGGCTCGGGGCGGTACTCCTCGTGGACGCGCGACGGATCGCCGCCGCCATCGCCACCGTTGTCGCGGGAGAAGCCAGGAGGACTGCGCAGTCCGTTGACCATCAGGACTTCCGCCGCGGGGTCACTACTGCCGCACTCGGATGCAGTCTCGACGGAGCCAGTCGAACAGGCCGTAGAGAGTTTCGTCGGGATCGATTGCCGCGACTTGCGGGGTGGCCGATTGGTGGGCCACCGCATGCCTCACCCACCGCTGGAGCCATGACCAACCGGAACGCTTGCGCCGGCGAACAGCGGGGAGCGAGGACACCACATGAGCCGACCGATACTGAGTCGACGGCTGCCGAAGAAGGACGTCGTCGACGCACACGCGAAAGTGCGTTGCCCCGCGGACGGGGAGCGCCTCGACGTCGAGTGGAGCCTCTTGGAGCCAAGTAGAGTCGTGGGCGACGAACACGAGTGCGCCAAGATGGATCTCGCGGCCGTCTGCCAATCCTCCGCCGGAAACCATGATGATGGGGATCGAAAAAAATCGCAACTTCTCCACCAAGTCGCTAAGACACCTGCCCCACGGTGGGCGCCAACTGTCGTGGATCTAAGACTAACAGTAGAATGGGGGGGTAGGTATGTAGAGGCAAGATCCTAGCTATGGCGAAGTTGTACACACGAGTTTTATGAGTTCAGGCCCTTCGCGGAGGAAGTACTAGCCCTACGTCTCGGTGCCCGGAGGCGGTCGACTGGATTATACGTGTGTGTTACAGGGGGTGCGAACCCTTGTCTCAGAGGAGGGGGTGGCTTATATAGAGTGCGCCAGGACCCCAGCTCCCCTCCGTTACACAGGGTTCAATGTACATAAAGCGAGAGCATTACAGGTAACGCCAATAATAAAGTGCTATAAATGATCATTAAGTCTATGAGTAAACGCCCGACCGTTGCTGCGTAGAGTGGCTTTAGGTCTTCTGTGCATTGAGTGGTCTTTTACATGGTCGAATGGTTGAGTGGTCAAGTGACCTAAAGAAGGAGGGGTCTCCGAGTGAATGGTAGGTCGAGTGGATTGCACTCGACACCTTTGTTGGGCCCTCCCTATTTACTCTTGAACTTCTTTGCTTCTAAGACAAGGACCTTAGGTAGGACGTATAGGTCAGGCCTATTACACTACCCCAGGTCTATGTCCTCGTCAATATGCTCCTATAATACCATGGTTGAAACGTTTGTTCCAAAACAAAGAGCATGCCAAGGCGATGTGATGGCATAGAGAAGACCGTAAGAAAGACGGGAAGTTGAGAGTACCCGCCGACGGGTCGCAGTGGAGAAAAATTGAGAGAAAGTACAGGGAGGACTTTGCAGGTGACGCAAGGAACGTATGGTTTGGTCTAAGCACAGATGGCATTAATCCTTTTGGGGAGCAGAGCAACAGCCATAGCACCTGGCCTGTCACTCTATGCATGTATAACCTTCCTCCTTGGTTGTGCATGAAGCGGAAGTTCATTATCATGCCAGTGCTCATCCAAGGCCCTAAGCAACCCAGCAACGACATTGATGTGTACCTAAGGCCATCAGTTGAAGAACTCTTACAGCTGTGGGATGGAAAGGTGTACGTGTGTGGGATGAGCACAAACAGGAAGAATTTGACCTAAAGGCGTTGTTGTTCATGACCATCAATGATTGGCCTACTCTCAGTAACCTTTCAGGACAAAAAACAAGGGATGTCGCGCATGCACGCACTGTTTGGATGATACCGATAGTATATATTTGGATAATTGCGGGAAGAATGTGTACATGGGACATCGTCGATTTCTTCCGAGCAGGCATCCCGTAAGAAAGAAAGGCAAGCATTTCAAAGGTGAGGCGGATCACCGGACGAAGCCTCGCCACCGTACTGATGATGATGTACATGATATGGATAAGGATTTGAAGGTAATCTTTGGAAAGGGTCCCGGCGGACAATCTGTTCTGAATGACGCTGACGGACGCGCACTCATCTGGAAGAAGAAATCTATATTTTGGAACCTGCCCTATTAGAAAGACCTAGAGGTCCACTCCGCAATCGACGAGATGCACATGACGAAGAATCTTCGCGTGACCCTGCTTGGCTTCTTGGGCATGTATGGGAAGAGAAAAGATACACCGGAGGTACGGGAGGACCAGCAACGTATGCACGGGAAAGACGGCATACATCAGGGTCATGCCAGCTATGCTCTTACCAAAGAAGAGAAGGAAATCTTCTTTGAATGCCTGCTCAGTATGAAGGTGCCGTCTGGCTTCTCGTCGAATATAAAGGGAATAATAAATATGGCAGAGAAAAAGTTCCAGAACCTAAAGTCTCATGACTGCCACGTGATTATGAGCAACTGCTTCCGGTTGCATTGAGGGGCTTCTACCGGAAAACGTTCGATTAGCCATTGTGAAGCTATGTGCATTCCTCAATGCAATCTCTCAGAAGGTAATCGATCCAGAAATCATACCAATGTTAGAGAATGATTTGGTGAAATGTCTTGGTAGTTTCGAGTTGGTGTTCCCACCATCCTTCTTCAACATCATGGCGCACGTCCTAGTTCACCTATGCGAAGAGATTAACATTTTGGGTCCTGTATTTCTACACAATATGTTCCCCTTTGAGAGGTTCATGGGAGTCTTAAAGAAATATGTTCATAACCGTGCTAGGCCAGAAGGAAGCATCTCCAAGGGCCATGAAAATGAGGAGGTCATTGAGTTTTGTATTGACTTTATTCCTCACCTTAAGCCGATTGGTGTTCCTGAATCGCGGCATAAGGGCAGACTGGGTGGAAATGGCACGCTAGGACCGGATCAAATAATATGTATGGACGGGCATTCTCTCACTCAAGCACACTACACAGTTCTACAAAATTCCGCCTTTGTGGCTCCATATATGGAGGAACACAAGAATTTTCTACGCTCCAAACACCCGGAGTAGTCTGACGACTGGATTACACGTGAACAAACGGGGACTTTTGCCCGTTGGTTACAGACACGTGCCATGCATGACGCCACTGTTGAAGATGACCTGTACTTGCTATCCCAGTTACCATCTTTGAATATAATGACTTTCAAAGGGTACGAGATAAATGGTAATACATTTTACACGATCACCCAAGATAAGAAGAGCACCAACCAAAACAGTGTTGTCTGCTTTGATGCAGCAAACAAGAGGGGAAAGGACACATATTATGGTTACATAGAGGACATATGGGAACTTGACTATGGACGTGGTTTGAAGGTCCCTTTGTTTCGGTGCAAATGGGTCAATATGACACGAGGCGGGGTAACGGAAGACCCGCAGTACGGAATGACAACAGTGGATCTCAACAATCTTGCGTACGCAGACGAACCATTCGTCCTAGCCAATGATGTGGTGCAGGTTTTCTATGTGAAGGACATGTCTACCAAGCCGAGAAAAAGAAAGGATAAGGAAGCGAATACATCATACGATGATCCAAAGCACCACATAGTTCTTTCAGGGAAAAGGAACATCGTGGGAGTGGATGACAAGACAGACATGTCAGAAGATTATGAAAAGTTTGATGAAATTGCTCCAGTCAGAGTGCATATTGACCCGAGAATCCAGTTAAATGATGAAGATTGTCCATGGTTACGGCACAAAGGGACACCCATGAAGAAAAAGTTTCACACCCAAAGACCCCACTCTGGGATGTGATCGGCTTCACTGTCATCACTTTCTTCTCTAGTGAGTTTCCGGACTTGTATATCTGGAAAGTCCCACTTTGGAAAAACCATGGAGAATCTTTGTAATAGTTAGGGTGCTTATGTGTTTTGGCATTTGAAACATGTACTTTTGTGCTTCGGACAAATGTGTACCTTTCTGACACCATTTGCTATTTTTCAGCTCATTTACTGATTTTTTAGAGCTAAATGACCCTGAAATTGAAAAGCATTACAAATGAACTATGAAAAGGTTGAAAGTTGGCATCGTATCATGATTTCACCCACATAGCATGTGCAAAATAGTTGAGAGGGTTACGGCAAAAACTGGATGCACTTCGTGTACAAAATGGACAATCTCTTTCGAAGTATCAGGGTTTCGGACGAAAACTCATCTGTTACAAAGCCATTTCATTTTTTAAACCTATTACAACTCCATAATTTTTGTGCGTTCAGTATGCACCATTCAAAGCCACATCATCAGCTTTCAACCCTTTCTGACATCATTTGGTATTTTTAATGCATTTACTGATTTCTTTTGAGCTAAATGACCCTGAAATTGAAAGGCAGTACAAATGAACTCTGAAAAAGTTGAAAGTTGGCATGGTATCATCGATTCACCCACATATCATGTGCAAAAATAGTTGAGAGGGTTATGGCAAAAACTGGATGCACTTCGTGTACAAAATGGACAATCTCTTTTGAAGTATCAGGGTTTCGGACGAAAACTCATCTGTGACAAAGGCATTTCATTTTTTTAAACCTATTACAACTCCAGAATTTTTATGCGTTCAGTATGCACCATTCAAAGCCACGTCATCAACTTTCAACCCTTTCTAACATCATTTGCTATTTTTAATGCATTTACTGATTTTTTAGCTAAATGGCCCCGAAATTGTAAAGTAGTACAAATGAACTCTGAAAAGGTTGAAAGTTGGCATGGTATCATTTTTTCACCCACATAGCATGTGTAAAAAAGTTGAGAGGGTTACGGTACAAACTGGATGCACTTCGTGTACAAAATGGAGAATCTCTTTCGACATATCATGGTTTCGGACGAAAACTCATGTGTTACAAAGGCATTTCATTTTTTAAATAACCTAAGTATTACCAAAGTGAATATAATGATAAAACACACTAATATTAAAGATAAGAAAAAAAGAGAATAAATAAAGTTTGTAATTTGAAAACTATTCAAATAATTCACAAACTAGTTATTCACACAAATTTCAAATAATTCAAATTTAAATTATTCAAATTTGAAAACTACTGGCACTAACAGAAAGTTTGTAATTGTTTGTACCTAAAGCAAAAATATTCACAAAGAAACTCTAAATACAGCAAAAAACTACTCAGAAATAAATAAAAGAAGATAAATAAAGCAGAAAAGAAAAAAACTAAATAAAAAAAGCCCGCCTACTGGGCCACAGCGGCCTGCATACGACTAGAAACCCAACCTGAGGTTGGCCAGGATGCAGGCCCGCAAGGCCCAGTGGGCCCACAGGGCAGCGTGGCAGAGTTAGGCCTAGAAGCCTGCTATAGAGAGGAGTTTGAGACAGCAGCCGCTCCGGGACTTTTAAACTGGTGCGGGCGACCCTCGGCTAGCGAGGTGGGACTAAACTTGCCCGCACCGCACCTGCGCCAGTGCACCCCTTTAGTACCGGGTCGTGGCTCCAACCGGTGCTAAAGGGGGGATCTGTAGTACCGGTTGCAGCCACGACCCGGTACTAAAGGGGGTCGCTTCCCGCCGCTTGGCCTGGCCAAATTTGACCTTTAGTACTGGTTGGTGGCTCCAACCGGTACTAAAGGTGCCTTCTATATAAGCAGCACTTACGAATTTTGTCAGTTTCTTCTCTTCTTCCTCTGCTTCTTCTCCTCTGCCCAGTCGCCGCCGCCCCCCGTCCCCGTCGTCGTCGCCGCCCGTCGTTGTCCCCATCGCCGCGCCGTCCCCGTCGCCGCCCGTCGCCATCCCCGTCGTCGCCGCCCGTCGCCGTCCCCATCGCCGCCCCGGCCCGTTGCGGCCCCCGTCGCTTCGCCTAGCCACTATGAGCTCCGCCCCGCCATGGCCACACACACACACACATTGTGTTAATTAGTTATAGAAATATTTCGGTTTTTTAGTTATAGAAATGTTAGTGATTTGTATGTTTTTTAGTTATAGAAATATTACAAATTTTTATGTTTTTTAGTTATAGAAATGTTAGTTATATAGAAATGTTAGAAATTTTAGAAATGTTAGTTTTAGTTAGATGAATTAGCTAAATCACAATCCAAACATTTAAAATGTTACATTTGCATATAGTATTTGTTCTCGACGTCAATGATGCTCGGCCCGCATCCTCGCCGTCGACCCGTTCGCGGTGACGTCCTGTTTCAGAGGAGCCATGTCTGGGACTGGGCTCCGCCGGGCTGGCACTGGGAGGTGCTACCTTCAGGGGCGCACCGCTTGGTGAGGAACCCGGCCCCGGGTCCCGTTGTCGACCCGGAGCTCCTTTGGTGGCGTTCGCGTGGGCCACTTTCGGTGCGAAGGGAGCCGGCCCCGCCGGAGGTGGTACGTCAGCGTGTCAGGGAGGAGGACGAGCACGTCCGTCGCTACATGGTTGTGATAACCCACAAGTATAGGGGATCAATTGTAGCCTCTTTCGATAAGTAAGAGTGTCGAACCCAATGAGGAGCTAAAGGTAGAACAAATATTCCCTCAAGTTCTATCGACCACCGATACAACTCTACGCACGCTTGAGGTTCGCTTTACCTAGAACAAGTATGAAACTAGAAGTACTTTGTAGGTGTTTTTGGATAGGTTTGCAAGATAATAAAGAGCACGTAAATAAAAAGTAGGGGCTGTTTAGATAAACACACAATAAAGTAAATATAGCGAGTGTGGAAAAGTGGTGGTAGGAGTTGCGAAATTGTCCCTAAGCAATTGACAACTTTACTAGACCGATAGCAAGTTTTATGTGGGAGAGGCCACTGCTAGCATGTCATCCCTGACTTGGAATTCTATGCACTTATGATTGGAACTATTAGCAAGCATCTGCAACTACTAACGTTCATTAAGGTAAAACCCAACCATAGCATTAAGTTATATTGGTCCCCCTTCAATCCCGTATGCATCAATTTCTATGCTAGGTAGAAGCTTCTGTCACTCTTGCCCTCCAATACATAGTCCTATCAACATACAACTAACCCAATGGTGCGATCCATGTGCACGCTCATATGATGGGCACCAAAGGACAGCAACATAACCACAAGCAAATTAAATCAATCATAGCAATTCATCAACCACCGAGAGGACAACGAAAATCTACTCAGACATCATAGGATGGCAACACATCATTGGATAATAATATGAAGCATAAAGCACCATGTTCAAGTAGAGGGTACAGCGGGTTGCGGGAGAGTGGGCTGCTGTAGATAGAGGGGGGAAGGTGATGGAGATGTTGGTAAAGACGGCGGAGGTGTTGGTGAAGATCGCGGTGATGATGATGGTGGCCACGGCAGCATTCCGGCGCCACCGGAAGAGAGGGGGAGAGGGGCCCCTTCTTCTTCTTCTTCTTCTTCCTTGACCTCCTCCCTAGATGGGAGAAGGGTTTCCCCTCTGGTCCTTGGCCTCCATGGCATGGGAGGGGCGAGAGCCCCTCCGAGATTGGATCTATCTCTCTGTCTCTCTCTGTTTCTGCGTTCTTGTCTTCTGCCCTTTCACCGTTTCGTATATATATGGAGATCCGTAACTCCGATTGGATTGAAACCTCCGCCAAGATTTTTTTAGCGAAAATTAGCTTTCTTGCGGCCGAAGAAGAGCAGCAACTGCCTTACGGGTGGCCCACGAGGGTCAGGGGCACGCCCCCTGCCTCGTGGCCACCTCGGGCACCGTCTCGCATTGATTCTTATTCCCATATTCTCCAAATATTAAAAAAATATTCTCCGTCCGTTTTTATCCCGTTTGGATTCCGTTTGATATGGGGTTCCTGCGAAACATAAAACATGCAACAAACAGGAACTGGCATCGGGCACTGGATCAATATGTTAGTCCCAAAAATAGTATAAAAAGTTGCCAAAAGTATATGAAAGTGGAATAATATTGGCATGGAACAATCAAAAATTATAGATACGACGGAGACGTATCAGCATCCCCAAGCTTAATTCCTGCTCGTCCTCGAGTAGGTAAATGATAAAAAAGGTAATTTTTGACGTGGAATGGTACCTAGCATAATATTGATCATGTAATCTAACCATGGCATGAATATTAAGACACGAGTGATTCAAGGCAATAGTCTATCATTTGACATAAAAACAACAATACTTCAAGCCTACTAATAAAGCAATCATGTCTTTTCAAAATAACATGGCCAAAGAAAGTTATCCCTACAAAATCATATAGTCTGGCTATGCTCCATCTTCACCACACAAAATATTCAAATCATGCACAACCCCGATGACAAGCCGAGCAATTGGTTCATACTTTTTAACGCGCTTCAGCTTTTTCAACCCTCACGCAATACATTAGCGCAAGCCATGGGCATAGCACTATAGGTGGAATGGAATATGATGATGGGGGTTATGTGGAGAAGACAAAAAAAGAGAAAGTCTCACATCGACGCGGCTAATCAACGGGCTATGGAGATGCCCATCAATTGATGTCAATGTGAGGAGTAGGGATTGCCATGCAACGGATGCACTAAGACCTATAAGTGTATGAAAGCTCAAACTGGAAACTAAGTGGGTGTGCATCCAACTTGCTTGCTCATGAAGACCTCGCGCATTTGAGGAAGCCCATCATCGGAATATACAAGCCAAGTTCTATAATGAAAATTCCCACTAGTATATGAAAGTGATAACTCAAGAGACTCTCTATATGAAGAACATGGTGCTACTTTGAAGCACAAGTGTGGTAAAAGGATAGTAACATTGCCCCTTTTTCTCTTCTTTTTTTGCGGGCTTCTTTGGCCCCATTTTTTTATTTAGGCTTCTTTGGCCTCTCTTTTTTTGGGGCAATGCTCTAATAATGATAATCATCACACTTTTATTTACTTACAACTCAATATTACAACTCGATACTAGAACAAAGATATGACTCTATATGAATGCCTCCGGCGATGTACCGGGATGTGCAATTATCTAGCGTAGCAATGACATCAAAAAACGGACAAGCCATGAAAACATCATGCTAGCTATCTTACGATCATGCAAAGCAATATGACAATAAATGCTCAAGTCATGTATATGATGATGATGGAAGTTGCATACCAATATATCTCGGAATGGCTATGGAAAATCCATAATAGGTAGGTATGGTGGTTGTTTTGAGGAAGATATAAGGAGGCTTATGTGTGACAGAGCGTATTGTATCACGGGGTTTGGATGCACCGGCGAAGTTTGCACCAACTCTCGAGGTGAGAAAGGGCAATGCACGGTACCGAAGAGGCTAGCAATGATGGAAGGGTGAGAGTGCGTATAATCCATGGACTCACATTAGTCATAAAGAACTCATATACTTATTGCAAAAGTTTATTAGCCCTCGAAGCAAAGTACTACTACGCATTCCCCTAGGGTGATAGATTGGTAGGAAAAGACCATAGCTCGTCCCCGACCGCCACTCATAAGGAAGACAATCAATAAATACCTCATGCTCCGACTTCGTTACATAACGGTTCACCATACGTGCATGCTACGGGAATCACAAACCTCAACACAAGTATTTCTACTAATCCACAACTACCCACTAGCATGACTCTAATATCACCATCTTTATATCGCAAAACTATTGCAAGGAATCAAACATATCATATTCAGTGATCTACAAGTTTTATGTAGGATTTTATGACTAACCATGTGAATGACCAGTTCCTGTCATCTCTCTAAATAGATATAAGTGAAGCAAAAGAGTTTAATTCTTTCTACAAAAGATATGCCCACGCTCTAACAAATATAAGTGAAGAAAAAGAGCATTCTACAAATGGCGGTTTTCTATGTGAAGAGAAACAGGCAATCCAAACTTCAAATGATATAAGTGAAGCACATGAAGCATTCTATAAAGCCATACTCAAAAGATATAAGTGAAGTGCAATGAGAATTCTATAAATAGACCAAGTACTATCTCATACCAGCATGGTGCATAAAAGAAAAGTGAAAACTAAATGCAAAATACGCTCCAAGATTTACACATATCGCATGAACGAAACGAATCCGAAAACATACCGATACTTGTCGAAGAAAGAGGGGATGCCTTCCGGGGCATCCCCAAGCTTAAGACGCTTGAGTCTCCTTGAATATTTACTTGGGGTTCCTTGGGCATCCCCAAGCTTGAGCTCTTGCCTCTCTTCCTTCTTCTCACATCGAGACCTCCTCGATCATCGAACACTTCATCCACACAAAACTTCAACGGAAAACTCGGTAAGATCCGTTAGTATAAAAAAGCAAATCACTACTCTAAGTACTGTTGCAAACCAATTAATATTTTGTTTTTGCATTGTGTCTACTGTAGTATAACTTTTTCATGGCTTAATCCACTGATATAAATCGATAGTTTCATCAAGACAAGCAAACTATGCATCAAAAACAGAATCTGTCTAAAACAGAACAGTCTGTAATAATCTGAACATTCACCATACTTCTTATACTTTTAATATTCTGCCAAAATTAGGGGAAAAATTGTATAGAAAGACATTTCAAAAAGAATCAGAACCGTTTGACATTCCAGTAAAAAACTAAAAATCGCTCACTACAGCCAAAGTTTCTGTCCTGCACCGCACTAACCAACAAGCATTGTAAACATCCTAAAGGCAAACCTTGGCACATTATTTTTATAATACAATGGAATTGTACAAGGGCATAATTATTTTTGTTGAAAAGTTTCTGTAATTAAGATTCACAAAGTTTCCACGGGCATGAACAAAGTTCAAGGACGTCCCCCACTTTCACAATGCTCGTCTATCCCACTTTCACTTTTCTTTTTGAAAAGTTTTGGGTTCCCCTCTTTATTTATTTTTTTTGTTTTTAAACTTTATAAAAGCACACAACAGAAATAAATGACTCTCTAAAACTTCCGGGTTGTCTCCCTGGCAGCGCTTTCTTTAAAGCCATTAAGCTAGGCATATAGTGCTCAAGTATTGAATCCACCCGGATCCCAAGGTATATCAAAGCCAATTTTAATTAACAATGATTTAGCATTTAGTAGTGAGCACAAGGTAACATATATCATGTAATGACGAAGTCTAACTCTCTTCCTATGCATCGGCATGTAATAAAAGAACAATTCATGCACACATAGTAAAGGCCAATGCATAGTATAAGCAGTTTCTTGCAATTCTATCATATTGGAAACATAGAGAGGTGGAGATATAGTTCCCCTCTCATAATAATTGCAAGTAGGAGCAGCAAGCACATGCATATTATATTCATCAAAATCATCATGTGCAACGGTAAAAGGCAACCCATCAATATAATCCTTAATAAAGGCAAACTTCTCTATAGTGTAGTCGGGAGAATTCAAACAGATAATAGGACTATCATGCGTGGGTGCAATAGCAACAATTTCATGTTTAACATACGAAACTATAGCAAGTTCATCTCCATAAGCATAATTCATATTGGCATCTTGGCCACAAGCATAGCAAGCATCATCAAAAAGGGATATTTCAAGAGAATCAACGGGATCATAACAGTCATCATAGCAATCATCCTTCGGTAAGCATGAAGGGAAATTAAACAATGTATGAGTTGAAGAGTTACTCTCATTAGAAGGTGGGCACGGGTAGCTAATCCGCTCTTCCTCCTTTTGTTCTTCGCTCTCCTCCTCATCTTTTTCATCCAATGAGCTCACAGTTTCATCAATTTCTTCTTCCATAGACTCCTGCAAAATATTAGTCTCTTCTTGGACAGCGGAGGAGACCTCAATATATGGTTGAACATAGGCATTAGAAGCATAATTCTCATAACAATATTCAAGTATGGCAAAATTTTCAGATTTGTAAAGAGTAGCATCATACGTTTCAATCAAAGAAGCAATTTCATAAGCATCCTTAAAAGCAACAAATTCTTCAATTTGTTGAACATCATAGTAATTATAAACACCCTTAGCATAAGAAGATACGATTCCATTATCACTAAACAAACATTGGTAGGGAAGGTGTTTCTTAGGGTCTTCAGAACAACAAGTAATATCATATATTTCGCATAAATTCCAAGCATAGCATTGCAAACGATGAATTTGATCCAGTAAACGTTTCCCTTTTTCAGATATGCGGTGTCGCACATAACAACCATGCTCATCTAAAGATTTGCCCTCAACTAAGCTAGTTGGGGTTTCAGCACGAGCACATAGGGATCGAAGATGATCCAAGTAATAAGCTTCAGGAGTGTGATAGATTTTGAGTGGTTCTTCAACCATTGATTCAGTAGGTACAACTATTTTTTTTGGTATTTTGCGTTTCCTACCCATAACAAAAGATAGAAAACAACTAAGAACAGCAAATAAAAATTACTTAGTGATAAAGCAAACAAGCACACACGAGAATATTCACCCCACGCTATGACTCCCCGGCAACGGCGCCAGAAAAAGGTCTTGATAACCCACAAGTATAGGGGATCAATTGTAGCCTCTTTCGATAAGTAAGAGTGTCGAACCCAACGAGGAGCTAAAGGTAGAACAAATATTCCCTCAAGTTCTATCGACCACCGATACAACTCTACGCACGCTTACGTTCGCTTTACCTAGAACAAGTATGAAACTAGAAGTACTTTGTAGGTGTTTTTGGATAGGTTTGCAAGATAATAAAGAGCACGTAAATAAAAAGTAGGGGCTGTTTAGATAAAGACACAATAAAGTTAAATATAGCGAGTGTGGAAAAGTGGTGGTAGGAGTTGCGAAATTGTCCCTAAGCAATTGACTACTTTACTAGACCGATAGCAAGGTTTATGTGGGAGAGGCCACTGCTAGCATGTCATCCCTGACTTGGAATTCTATGCACTTATGATTGGAACTATTAGCAAGCATCCGCAACTACTAATGTTCATTAAGGTAAAACCCAACCATAGCATTAAGATATATTGGTCCCCCTTCAATCCCGTATGCATCAATTTCTATGCTAGGTAGAAGCTTCTGTCACTATTGCCCTCCAATACATAGTCCTATCAACATACAACTAACCCAATGGTGTGATCCACGCGCGCGCTCATATGATGGGCACCAAAGGACATCAACATAACCACAAGCAAATTAAATCAATCATAGCAATTCATCAACCACCGATAGGACAACGAAAATCTACTCAGACATCATAGGATGGCTACACATCATTGGATAATAATATGAACCATAAAGCACCATGTTCAAGTAGAGGGCACAACGGGTTGCGGGAGAGTGGACCGCTGTAGATAGAGGGGGGAAGGTGATGGAGATGTTGGTGAAGATGGCGGAGGTGTTGGTGAAGATCGCGGTGATGATGATGGTGGCCACGGTAGTGTTCCGGCGCCACCGGAAGAGAGGGGGAGAGGAGCCCCCTTCTTCTTCTTCTTCCTTGACCTCCTCCCTAGATGGGAGAAGGGTTTCCCCTCTAGTCCTTGGCCTCCATGGCATGGGAGGGGCGAGAGCCCCTCCGAGATTGGATCTATCTCTCTATCTCTCTCAGTTTCTGCGTTCTTGTCTTCTGCCCTTTCACCGTTTCGTATATATATGGAGATCCGTAACTCCGATTGGATTGAAACCTTCGCCAAGATTTTTTTACCGAAAATTAGCTTTCTTGCGGCCGAAGAAGAGCAGCAACCGCCTTATGGGTGGCCCACGAGGGTCAGGGGCGGCCCCCCTGCCTCGTGACCACCTCGGGCACCATCTCGCGTTGATTCTTCTTCCCATATTCTCCAAATATTCCAAAAATATTCTCTGTCCATTTTTATCCCGTTTGGATTCCGTTTGATATGGGGTTTCTGAACATAAAACATGCAAGAAACAGGAACTGGCACTGGGCACTGGATCAATATTTTAGTCCCAAAAATAGTATAAAAAGTTGCCAAAAGTATATGAAAGTGGAATAATATTGGCATGGAACAATCAAAAATTATAGATACGAGGGAGACGTATCAAGCTACTATGGACGTCAGGTTCTCCAATACCTGGCAGGTTCTTCGGGATCTCACCCGAGCTACGATCCTGTGATGGTTCCTTCTCTTTGGGTGTCCACCGCCCGCGTCTCTGGAACCGCGAGTGAACTAGATTATTCTATAGTATTCGATCTATATTAGCTAGCTATCTAGTGATGTATTCGATATATAATATTTGAGACGATGTATTCGAGATTATATATATTATTCGATAATATTCGAGACGATGTATTCGAGATTATATTCGATGATGCATATTATCTACTATGATTCAGTTTTATCTTTCAAGATGCATATATATTATCTAGTATTATTTGAGATGCATATCAATTATCTACTATTATTTGAGATGTGTACTAAATTGTTTTATATTTCTTCTGAATTAGTTAAATAAAAGCTATGGTGGACAATACCGGCAGAGAAGGAGAAGAGGCCTTGTTCGAGATCATACGCTCCCCTCGCCGGCAAAATGATCAGAATGAAGAAGATGACGGCTCCCAATATCTGAACAATACCGGGGAGGGTGATATGATATTCAATCAAGACGACCGAATTGATGAAGTCCAGAACTATGATTATGATGACGAAGAAAATGTTGACCTCGAAATAACAAAGACCAGCGAGGTATATTTATATAAGCAGGCATCTGGTGATCATCACATGTTTCAAATGATTTGTATATATATTAATTAATGAATCGATCTTTCTTCTTTCAGCCCTCCGGATCGAGCAAATCTTCTACAGGCAGCAGGACAGTGCGAGGCCCGGCCAAAAAGTTCGAGGAGGCGTAAAGTACAACATCGATGCCATCAAACCTAATGGCGAACCAATCGCGCCTAAGAAGAATGCGGGCAAGTTCATTCGTTAGTGCGGAGTTCTTGTGAAGGACCAAATCCCGATCTCCATGCAAGAATGGAAAAAGCCAGCAAAGGAACGTCCAGATCTTACTTTTGTCGATGAAAGAGCAAAAGATCGGCTTGGGAATCTCTCATGGAACATTTCACCCTACCAGATCATTTCACAGATGCAGATGTGCAGAAAGTCAAGGACGCTTCTCTTAGGAAGATGGCGGTTGCATTCAACAACCACAAGAAGAGTATATGGGCCAAGTACGCCGAAGGAGGAAAGAATTCATGGGAACACTGGAGAAGCAAAGAGATCACTGGCCTGCTTTCATGAAATTCAAGCTATCGGAATTAGCTAAGGAATGGTCGAGAGTAAACAAGCTCAATGCCGCGAAAAAGGAGCATTTCCATACGCTGGGGCCAGGTGGCTACGCGGTGGCCCGGCCTAAGTGGGATAAGTCTAAGCAACAGATGCTAGATGCAGGGGTCACTCCAGTTACATTGAGCTGGCCCGACAAGTGCAGGACTTGGTTTTACACGCATGGGGGGCGTTGGACCCGCAGACAGGGCTGGTTCTGGAGAAGGCAAGTCTTAAATGAGCCGACCTCAAAATACTTGTTGCAATAGAAGAGGCTCGAATGGGGGTGTTCACGCCCAATAGATAGAACGCTGAGCTTACACGCGCCCTGGGAAATCCTGAACACCCGGGAAGAACACGAGGCAAAGGCGTTGTTCCGTGGTATGAGGGGTTTGCGGGCTGGAACGCCGACTACAGAAGCCGTGCGAGAAAGAAGATGGAGGAGGAGAAGAAGAGGAAGCTGGAGGACGAGCAGAGGAAGCAGGAAGCAGAACGCCTTAAAGGCCTAGAATCAGCGCACACGGAGTTGGCACTTCAATTGGAGAGGTGATGACCCACAATTATAGGGGATCAATTGAGCTCTTTTCGATAAGTAAGAGTGTCGAACCCAATGAGGAGTAGAAGGAAATGACAAGTAGTTTTCAGTAAGGTAATGTCTGCAAGTGCTGAAATTGTAAGTAGCGAGTAGTTTGATAGCAAGATAATTTGTAACGAGCAAGTAATGATAATAGTAACAAGTATGCAGCAAGGTAGCCCAATTCTTTTGAGGCAAAGGACAGGCCAAAACGGTCTCTTATGATAAGCAAAGCATTCTCGAGGGTACACGGGAATTTCATCTAGTCACTTTCATCATGTTGGTTTGATTTGTGTTCGCTACTTTGATAATTTGATATGTGGGTGGACCGGTGCTTAGGTGCTGTTCTTACTTGAACAAACCTCCTACTTATGATTAACCCTCCCGCAAGCATCCGCAACTACGAGAAAAGTATTAAGAATAAATTCTAACCATAGCATTAAACTCTAGGATCCAATCGGTCCCTTGCGGAATAGTGCATAAATTGGGGTTTAAGTTTTTGTCACTCTCGCAACCCACCATCTATTTACTACTCCACAATGCATTCCCTTAGGCCCAAATATGGTGAAGTGTCATGTAGTTGATGTTCACCTGACACCACTAAGGGAATCACAACATACATACTATCAAAATCGAACACATATCAAGTTCACATGATTACTTGCAACATGATTTCTCCCATGACCTCAAGAACAAAAGTAACTACTCACGAATAATCAACGTGCTCATGATCAGAGGGGTATTAATATGCATAATGGATCTGAACATATAATCTCCACCAAATAAACCATATAGTAATCAACTATAAGATGTAATCAACACTACTAGTCACCCCTGGCACCAATCTATAGTTCTGGTAACAAGATTGAATACAAGAGATGAACTAGGGTTCGAGATGAGATGGTGCTGGTGAAGATGTTGATGGAGATTGCCCTCCCCAAGATGGGAGAGTTGTTGGTGATGATGATGAAGATGATTTCCCCCTCTGGGAGGGAAGTTCCCCTGCAGAATCGCTCCGCCAGAGGGCAAAAGTGCTCCTGCCCAAGTTCCGCCTCGAGACGGCGGCGATCCATCGCAAAAGTCTTCCCCTTATTTTTTTCTAGGTCAAAATCACTTATATAACAGAAGATGCGCACCGGAGGTAGGCCGAGGAGGCCACAACCCACCAGGGTGCGCCAAGGGGGCCTGGCGCGCCCAGGTGGGTTCTGCCCACCTAGTGGCCCCCCTTTGGTGTTTATTGGCTCCGATATTTCTTAAATATTCCATAAAAAATCCTCGTGGAGTTTCAGCTCATTTGGAGTTGTGCAGAATAGGTAGCCTGAGGTAGCTTTTTCAAGTCTAGATTTCCAACTGTCAAAATTCTCCCTCTTGGTGTGTTCCTTGCAAATTATGAGAAAAAGGCATTAGAATTACTCCAAAAAGCATTATTATGGATAAAAACATTGTAAATAACAGTAAGAAAATATGATGCAAAATGGACGTATCAACTCCCCCAAGCTTAGACCTCGCTTGTCCTCAAGCGAAAACCGAAATCGGAAAACATGTTGCTACCTCTTGAGCATGTGTTGGTTTTCCCTTGAAGAGGAAAGGGTAATGCAGAAAAGTAGCGTAAGTATTTCCCTCAGTTTTTGAGAACCAAGGTATCAATCTAGTAGGAGGATACACGCAAGTCGCCTCGTACCTACACAAACAAATGAGAACCTTGCAACCAACACGATAAAGGGGTTGTCAACCCCTTCACGGCCACTTGCAAAAGTGAGATCTGATAGAGATAATAAGATAAATATTTTTGGTATTTTTATGATATAGATTGGAAAGTAAAGATTGCAACATAAAATAGATTGGAAACTTATATGATGGAAAATAGACCCGGGGGCCATAGGTTTCACTAGTGGCTTCTCTCAAGATAGCATAAGTATTACGGTGGGTGAACAAATTACTGTCGAGCAATTGATAGAAAAGTGCATAATTATGAGAATATCTAGGCATGATCATGTATATAGGCATCACGTTCGCGACAAGTAGACCGAAATGATTCTGCATCTACTACTATTACTCCACACATCGACCGCTATCCAGCATGCATCTAGAGTATTAAGTTCATAAGAACAGAGTAACGCATTAGGCAAGATGACATGATGTAGAGGGATAAACTCAAGCAATATGATATAAACCCCATCTTTTTATCCTCGATGGCAACAACACAATACGTGCCTTGCTGCCCCTGCTGTCACTGGGAAAGGACACCGCAAGATTGAACCCAAAGCGAAGCACTTCTCCCATTGCAATAAAGATCAATCTAGTAGGCCAAACCAAACTGATAATTCGAAGAGACTTGCAAAGATATCAAATCATGCATATAAGAATTCAGAGAAGAACCAAATATTGTTCATAGATAATCTTGATCCTAAACCCACAATTCATCGGATATCGACAAACACACCGCAAAAAGAATTACATCGAATAGATCTCCAAGAAGATCGAGGAGAACTTTGTATTGAGATCTAAAGAGAGAGAAGAAGCCATCTAGCTAATAACTATGGACCCGAAGGTCTGTGGTAAACTACTCACACATCATCAGAGAGGCTATGGTGTCGATGTAGAAGCCCTCCGTGATCGATTCCCCCTTCGGTGGAGCGCTGGAAAAGGCCCCAAGATGGGATCTCACGGGTACAGAAGGTTGCGGCGGTGGAAATAGGGTTTCGTGGTGCTCTCGGATGTTTGCGGGGTATATGAGTATATATAGGTGAAAGAAGTCGGTCAGGGGAGCCACGAGGGGCCCACGAGGGTGGGGGCGCGCCCTCCTACCTCGTGGCCTCCTTGTTTCTTTCTTGACATCCACTCCAAGTCTCCTAGATTGAGTTTGTTCCAAAAATCACTCTCCCGAAGGTTTCATTCTGTTTGGATTCCATTTGATATTCCTTTTCTGTGAAACACTGAAATAGGCAAAAAAAACAGCAATTTGCACTGGGCCTTTGGTTAGTAGGTTAGTCCCAAAAATAATATAAAAGTGTATGATAAAGCCCATTAAACATCCAAAACACATAATATAATAGCATGGAACAATCAAAAATTATAGATACATTGGAGCGTATCAAGCATCCCCAAGCTTAATTCCTGCTCGTCCTCGAGTAGGTAAATGATAAAAACAGAATTTTTGATGTGGAATGCTACCTAACATAATTTTGAATGTAATTTTCTTTATTGTGGAATGAATGTTCAGATCCGAAAGATTCAAGATAAAAGTTTAATATTGACATAAAAACAATAATACTTCAAGCATACTAACTAAGCAATCATGTCTTCTCAAAATAACATGGCCAAAGAAAGTTCATCCCTACAAAATCATATAGTTTGGTCATGCTCCATTTTCGTCACACAAGAATGCTCTCATCATGCACAACCCCGATGACAAGCCAAGCAATTGTTTCATACTCTAGTATCTCAAACTTTTTCAACCTTCACGCAATACATGAGCGTGAGCCATGGATATAGCACTATGGGTGGAATAGAGTATAATGATGGGGGTTAGGTGGAGAAGACAAAAAAGGAGAAAGTCTCACATTGACGCAGCTAATCAATGGGCTAGGGAGATGCCCATCAATTGATGTCAATGCAAGGAGTAGGGATTGCCATGCAACGGATGCACTAGAGCTATAAATGTATGAAAGCTCAACAAAAGAAACTAAGTGGGTGTGCATCCAACTTGCTTGCTCACGAATACCTAGGGCATTTGAGGAAGCCCATTGTTGGAATATACAAGCCAAGTTCTATAATGAAAAATTCCCACTAGTATATGAAAGTGACAAAACAAGAGACTCTCTATCATAAAGATCATGGTGCTACTTTGAAGCACAAGTGTGGAAGAAAAAGGATAGTAGCATTGTCCCATTTTATTTCATTTCTTTTTTTTGGGCCTTCCCTTTTTTATTTGGCTTTTCTTCTTTTTGTCTTTTTTTGGGACAATGCTCTATTAATGATGATCATCACACTTCTATTTATTTACAACTCAATGATTAAAACTCGATACTAGAACAAAATATGACTCTATATGAATGCCTCCGGCGGTGTACCGGGCTGGGCAATGAATCAAGAGTGACATGTATGATAAATTATGCATGGTGGCTTTGCTACAAATACGATGTCAACTACATGATCATGCAAGGGAATATGACAATGATGAAGCGTGTCATAATAAATGAAACGGTGGAAAGTTTGTAACACCCCCAGTGTCATGCTACAGTAAACCACTGTGATTAAAGCAGATTGTTTTGCTAAACAGTGCTTGATCAACTTCAATTCAAATATCATTTGCAATTCCACTTTGAAATGAAATTCTATTTGCAAGTGAAATATGGAGTTGCACCAAAGTTGCTGCAAAATAGTTCAACATTTAGCCAAAATTCCATAACATTTAATTGTTAAGGAAAACAACATCAACTGAGAGCTAAGATGGACTGTAGCAATTATTACAATGCAATTTTAGCATTTAAAAGTGCTATTTTATCTGTGAAAAATGCAAATGGATTCCTTTGGCCTCCAAACCTTTTGTGGCACTGCCTAAAGATGCAAACTATTTAATAGGCTAAGTCCCACATTTTCTCAGCTCTTTTGGTTACCCTAAATTGTCATTTTCTGTCTCTGTTTTTCAATAAAAGAAAAAAAGAGAAAGATAGAACCCCCCGCTCCCCCGGGCCTCTCGGTCCAGCTGGCAGCCGGGCACAGCCCACCCCGGCCCAACTGGCCACCCATCTCTCTGGCCTACTAAGGCCGCTGCACCCACCCGACAGAAACCCTAACCACTATCCCTCACTCTCCCTTGTTCCCTCCCCGCGCTGTCACCCATGGCACACACTTACTCACACACACACACACACACATAGAGCAGGGGCGCCCCCTGTTCGATCTCCTCCTCCCGGCGCCCACGCGCCCCCGTGCCCGAGGACCGCCATCCCTCCTGAACCCCTCCTCGCCAACTCCATCTCCCTCGACCCTCTTCTGCTCGATCCAGCCTGGATCGAGGGGGAAGCAACTCCGACGTCGCCGCCACCCGACGTCGGCGCCCCGACACCCGCCGACGCCGCCTCACCGCTGGACTGCCCCGTCATCGCCAACTCCTCTCGCCGGCCTCGCCATCCTCCTCTCTCCAACGATGTGAGCGGCCCCCTCTCCTCTCTGCCCCGCTCAGTGCGGCCCTCACCGTCACCCTTGCACGTCCACTCGCGCCCGCGCCTGCTTTCGCCCAGGCCTCGACAGCTCCTCTCGCCACAGCCATCGCGACCCTGTCCCCTCCCCCAGGCCCTCCCTCGTTTGGCGACGCCGTGTGCGCGCGTCCTCGCCGGAGGCCGCGCTCCCGCCCGCAGGAGGACGCCCCTCATGCGCCCTGCCGCCTCCCAACCGCGCTCGTGCCTCCTGGCCGTCGTGGTTGCCGGGGCCTTGCTGCCTGGGTACTCCCCCGCTCCCGCCGGTGCTCCCCATCACTGGTCGACGGCGCCCTGAGCCCAGCGCGCCTGTGTACAGAGCCAGAGGCCGGCTGGCTCTCTGTATTAGGGGCCGGCCCTGTTAGATTAGTTAGAGATAGGTTAGATGTTAATTAGTGTATTAGGATTAGTCTAATGTACCACTGACATGTGGGTCCTCCCCTAAATAAAACAACTTAGTTAAATTTAAACAAATGCTAGTCAATGACACCTGGACCCCACCTGCCCTTTGACTGGTCAACTTTGACATTTGACCCGCTGACTCAGCACACCCTTGGCCCCCACAGTCATAGAACTAGGCTAGTCCACTTGTGGGTATAAAAAGTATTCTGCCGTATTTAATATTTTCAAATTTAATTAATTCCAGAAAATTGTTTAAACTTTTAAAATTAATATAAAATAAACCGTAGCTCGGATGGAAAAACCTTGTACATGAAAGTTGCTCAGAACGACGAGACGAATCCGGATACGCAGCCCGTTCGTCCGCCTCGCGTCCCTAGCATAGCAAACCTGCAACCTTCCCCCTCTGGTTCATCAGTGCGAAAACACGAAACACCAGGGATACTTTCCCGGATGTTTCCCCCCTTTGCCGGTATTACCTATCCCTGCGTTAGATCACCTCTAGCACCGCGTATTGCCATGTTATGCTTTGTGATGCTTTGATTGCTCTGTTATTTATTGTGTTCCCCTCCGTTACTTCTTTCCGGTAGACCCCGAGACCGCTGCCGGTACCCCTGTGATCGACTACATCGACGATGACCCCTCCTTGCCAGACCAACCAGGCAAGCCCCCCCCCTTTGATCATCCCGATATCGCCTATTCCATTCTCTCATGCTTGCATTAGATTTTGCTACTATTATTGTTTGCTCCTATTCTGATGCATAGTCTGCTTTTGTAACCTGATCATTGTTACCTACCTGCTTATCCTAAACTGCTTAGTATAGGTTGATTAGTGATCCATCAGTGACCCCCACCTTGTCCTTGTTGCCCCTCCTTCATCATCGAAGACCCGATCAACGGGATCGAAGACCAGGCCACGGCACCGCACATCACTTTCCCCTTAGTTGCTCGACACTACTGGGTTACTATCGAGTGCCGAGGGTGAGACCTCTACAACACTTCTAATGTTAACCCTGTAGCGTAGCTATTCGGTCGTGGTCATCGAGGGTGATTCCGCCTTAACCACTTCCGATACGACTCTGTCGTGCAACCCCTCAAGTGTGAACCTCGGGGGTGGTTCCTCTTACGTTCACCTTGATGATTACATCGAGTGGAATTCACCGGGGGTGATTCCTCGGGTTTTCCCCTTGATGTTTGGACTCACAGTTACTATGGTTACTATGACTTTACACCGAACCATGTTACTAAAGACGGGTCAGCTCTGAGGGGTACCCGCGCGAGCTTAATTGCGAGTGGTGTGGAGTCGGGTTGACCTGGAGGGTGCCTGCGAGATAATTACAAGGCGTGGCCGGGCATTCCTAGCCCTTGCCGCAAGTCCTCGAGACGGGGCAACGGGGTCACATCTTTCGTGAGTCTCTGCTTGTTACCGCGTGCTCCTAACCCACTACGATTTGGATATTTGATCCGAGGGGCCTCTGGCCTGATAGCACTAACCATCACGTGGGCATAGTATGGGCGTTCTGCGTCGTATGCATCAGCCGAAGCTTAATAGACATCAGCGACTGAGCGGCACGCGCCGGGTTGGACTGGTAAGCTCCTGCCTTATTAGCGAGGTAGCTAGGTCTGCTCACCGGCCGCCAACCGGCCGCCCTCGCAACATGCAGGAGTTCCCGGGGAGATGGCCCATGACCCCTGGGGGCATAGGTTTAGTCCGGCGTGCTGGCCTCTCTATTAAGCCTAGGTCGGGTTGCGGCGTATTGTTTGGCCAAGGCCGGGCATGACCCAGGAAAGTGTGTCCGGCCGGAGTTAATCGAGCGTGGTGGGTAAGTTGGTGCACCCCTGCAGGGAAGAAAACATCTATCGATAGCCTATCCTACGGTAACAAACACTTGGAGTTGTATCCCGATCGATACAACTAGAACTGGATACTTGAGACGAGACAAGGATATGAGAAATGGATAGTATGGCTCTGGGATTGCTTTCTCACAGGGAGTCGAGAAAGGATCTCTGGCCGAGGTTGATAACACTTCTACTACTTTACTTTATGCTACTCTACTCCCTCCTGTTGCTGCAAGATGGTGGTTTCTAGAAGATGCTAGTCTTCGATAGGCTAGGCTTTCCCCTTCTCATCTAGCATTCTGCAGTCCAGTCCATAGATACACCCCTTTTCATTGATACCGATGCATATGTAGTGTAGATCCTTGCTTGCGAGTACTTTGGATGACTACTCACGGTTGCTTTGCTCCCCCTTTTCCCCCTTTCTTCTTCTTTCCGATTGATGCAACCAGATGTCGGAGCCCAGGAGCCAGATGCCACCGCCGATGCTTACTACTACGTGGAGGCCGCCGACGACCATGCGTAGTTAGGAGGCTCCCAGGCAGGAGGCCTTGCCTTTTCGATCGATCTTGCTTTTGTGCTAGCCTTCTTAAGGCAAACTTGTTTAACTCATGTCTGTACTCAGATATTGCTGCTTCCACCGACTCTTGTGTTTTCGAGCTATGTATTCGAGCCCTCGAGGCCCCTGGCTTGTAATATAAAGCTTGTATTATTTTAATTTGTGTCTAGAGTTGTGTTCTCATATCTTCCCGTGAGTCCTTGACCTTGATCGTACACATTTGCGTGTATGATTAGTGTACGATTGAATCGAGGGCGTCACAAGTTGGTATCAGAGCCGACTGCCTGTAGGTAGCCCCCTTTCCAACTCCTTGACCGAAGTCGAGTCTAGTCACTACAAAAACTTTTACTAACATGGTTGTGTGTCTTACGGGCCCACGTCGCCATTGGGTGGTATTAGGATATTTTATTCCTCGTCTATACTCTAGGACTCTGATCTCTCTTCTATTCGGGTTAAAGATTTTACTAACTCTGACATTAGGTTGTCGTAACCACTTCATCCCGGAGTGCCCCTTCACTACAGAAGGTCGCTTGCTTCACCAGAAGACTTCAAAAATACTCTCTGATGTTCTCCCGAGAACATGTGCTCATCGCTTTTGCAAGTCCCTTCCACCGACAACCTCTATGGATAACAACATACAACTATCGTTCACACTTCCATTCCCCGTTGCTCTTATTATTACAAGATGCCCCGAAGTACTACTGTTGTCCCGAGAATCCTTTGAGCTTACTGCCTTGCAGTTCTCTGCCACATGAATACCCCTATGGATAATTCCTCGCACTTATCGAGTATCCGTTCATCCCAGTTGTTCATATGCTTTCCAAAATACCTGAAAATGCTATCTGATCTTTCAAAATCCACTGTAGCCTATTGCTCTTGATTCTCCTTGTCTGCTTGCATTATGGATGCTTTCCATATGTGTAGCAATATTCATTAGTATCCTTTAACACCGTCATTTTGATCCTATTGATTCAACATGTGTGTAAAGGCACGCAATCATCAGTTGATCCTTCTAAACTATCGTTCCGGCTCAGTAGTCATTTTGAACATAAGCTGGTTCTCGACCAATCTATTTGTCATCGATTGTGCCCCTAGGTCTATTCTACTTATCCATCCTTGATCAGAGCGTCTGCTTCTGATCCTTCGTTTTGGAAATCATAATTCCTTTGTTATCTAACCATCGAATTATTCAGATGTTCTATAATCCGATGCCTTTGCATTCTTTCTTCCTCTGATTGAGTACCGATACTCACATCAGCTCCATTATGGACCGGCAGGCCCATTGCTGGGTTGTTATCCGACAGTGTCCTTCACATCCAAGATCTTGTGAGTTTTTCCCTGATACATAATACCTTCGGTAAATTGTATCCTCTGCCTTGACTTTGATACTCTGCTTTCGAACTCGTATCTTTTTCTTGGTTGATGGTTGCATAGATTCGTAAAAATGCCCCAATGGGTTGAACTTATGCCTTCCATAATCCGTGTGAACCCGAGAGTTCTCACGAGTCTTACTCTTCTGGTACTTCGCCAGATAAATCTTCTGCACTACAATTTCTTCGAAAACGAGAAGTGAATGAAAGGTTATGCATTGAAGAAGTGGGAGTCGACCTTGAACCTTCGTGTTCATGCCCATGGACCCAATGTAGAACTTATCATGGAAGTTGCTCGTAAAAATATTTACCCCTTGTTATAAGTTCATCTTGTATCGGTGGTTTGATCATTCATAATCATAGTTCCGACCATAGTTTCTCCTTAATTCCATTTCCCGGACAAGTTAAAGTACTTGTCTCCTGCAAGTCATTTCACCTGTCCAACCTCCAATTTGATCTACCTTCAAGTATTGCCTCATGTTATCTCGAGGATATTGTGTCATTGCACTACCTCTTGTAAATTCTTAATTGGAGTGATACTCCGTCACATCATTCCTAGCCTGATCGGATATATCATTACCGTGCTAATTTTAACTGTGCTACCTGGTCCTTATTCCTAGAGCACAACTTTTTGACGATGAGCGAAGCTTACGTCGATCTTCCTCATCTTACCATTCCACCTTGAACAACAAGCTTGAATCCGAGCTTGTGTTGAATCTGTGGTTATCATAGCCTTTCACTTCATCCTTCCTTTTCTGCTCGATGGCATCTTCATAGAGTCTCTCGACAAAATTTCTCGTGATCACCGTCAACACTTTGGCTTCTTCAAAGATGTCAATTGACTTCATGGCTAGAAATACCATCCCTGCCCCTCGATGATTTGTGATATCATTAATGACATCTTGACTTTCTGCCAACACAGACCTAGTTGTGCTTGGTTATTCCTTACGTTCTGAGATATCTTGGAATTGTTTCTCGGTATCTCTTGAGATCTTCGAACCCAATCTTTAATTGACACCATATCATTGCCGCATCGAAGCATTACTGTGGTATTCCGAATATCAACAAGAACATCGGAAGCATAATACAAAATGTTTCTCGTTCAATTACCCTCGCACCGTTGTATGGGTAATATCTTGATTCTTCCCTCTCCCCATTATCTAAATGCTTTTGAACTTGCTACCCTATCATGTATGTCCTGCTCCGCTTTTCCTTGCGAAGGATATACTCCCAACTTTTATGTGTAAACACATCTTCCTTTCCATTGGGTTGTTTGATTTGATAATCATATTTTCCTTTCCATTGGTTTGTTTAACATTTCGTGTAATCTAACTTATCCGAGCAGAGGTAATTCTCTGCTTAGGTAAACACCTCGATGTACAACCTTGTCAGTAAGACCCTGTTACTATTGTTGATGACATTCCGGTAACCACCGATGGATGCGAACCTTGCCGATTGGTCCGCCTCGTTCAACGAGCAGGAATATGGTTCTCTTCGTCCCTCGCCCTTGGTACCAACGTGGTTGCCAACATAACTGACAGACTATCCTCCGACAAAGCTTGCTATCATAACCGTGTAAAATGTCACCGCTCTTTCTACTTTTAACCCACA
This sequence comes from Triticum aestivum, assembly GCF_018294505.1. Taxonomy (NCBI): domain Eukaryota; kingdom Viridiplantae; phylum Streptophyta; class Magnoliopsida; order Poales; family Poaceae; genus Triticum; species Triticum aestivum. Next base: position 382,703,404 of record NC_057808.1, on the reverse strand, counting down.
TGGTGGGCCCATAACCCACAGTTCAACAGGATTGAAGCCTGACTCTCCTGTACAACCTTGATGCCGAAATATCTTATGCTCTTGGCTTTGTGTGTTATCATGAGCCACCCTCCGAGAGATGATCTATTCCCGATGCTCTGAACCCCTTCTCACACTCTGTTCAGGTATCGATCGTTTGTCCATTCGCTTGAAACTTCTTATTGTACCTTCATATTTTGCTCTCGGCGTTTCCTTAAATTTCAACTCGAGAGATACTTCTGTCACATTCCCTGCATTGTTCACCAGACAATTAACCCTATAAGGGTCAGTTCTCCCGAAGTTGCTCTTTACTTCCCCACTTAAATCTCGGGACGAGATTTCTTGTAGTGGAGGAGATTTGTAACACCCCCAGTGTCATGCTATAGTAAACCACTGTGATTAAAGCAGATTGTTTTGCTAAACAGTGCTTGATCAACTTCAATTCAAATATCATTTGCAATTCCACTTTGAAATGAAATTCTATTTGCAAGTGAAATATGGAGTTGCACCAAAGTTGCTGCAAAATAGTTCATCATTTAGCCAAAATTCCATAACATTTAATTGTTAAGGAAAACAACATCACCTAAGAGCTAAGATGGACTGTAGCAATTATTACAATGCAATTTCAGCATTTAAAAGTGCTATTTTATGTGTGAAAAATGCAAATGGATTCCTTTGGCCTCCAAACCTTTTGTGGCACCGCCTAAAGATGCAAACTATTTTATAGGCTAAGTCCCACATTTTCTCAGCTCTTTTGGTTACCCTAAATAGTCATTTTCTATCTCTGTCTTTCAATAAAATAAAATAAAAAGAAAGATAGAACCCCCCTCCCCCGGGCCTCTCGGTCCAGCTGGCAGCCGGGCACGGCCCACCCCGGCCCAACCGGCCACCCATCTCTCTGGCCTACTAAGGCCGTCGCACCCACCCGACAGAAACCCTAACCACTATCCCTCACTCTCCCTTGTTCCCTCCCCGCGCCGTCACCCACGGCACACACTCACACACACACACACGCAGACGCATAGAGGAGGGGCGCCCCCTGTTCGATCTCCTCCTCCCGGCGCCCCCGCGCCCCCGTGCCCGAGGACCGCCATCCCTCCTGAACCCCTCCTCGCCGACCCCATCTCCCTCGACCCTCCTCTGCCCGAGCCAGCCTGGATTGAGGGGGAAGCAACTCCGACGTCGCCGCCACCCGACGCCGCCGCCCCGAAGCCCGCCGGCGCCGCCTCACCGCTGGACTGCCCCGTCATCGCCAGCTCCTCTCGCCGGCCTCGCCATCCTCCTCTCTCCAACGATGTGAGCGGCCCCCTCTCCTCTCGGCCCCGCTCAGTGCGGCCCTCACCTTGCCGCTTGCACGTCCACTCACGCCTGCGCCTGCTTTCGCCCAGGCCTCGCCAGCTCCTCTCGCCACAGCCACCGCGACCCTGTCCCCTCCCCCAGGCCCTCCCTCGTCCGGCGACGCCGTGTGCACGCGTCCGCGCCGGAGGCAGCGCTCCCGCCCGCGCGAGGACGCCCCTCGTGCGCCCTGCCGCCTCCCAACCGCGCTCGTGCCTCCTGGCCGTCGTGGTTGCCGAGGCCTTGCTGCCTGGGTACTCCCCCGCTCCCGTCGGTGCTCCCCGTTGCTGGCCACCGGCGCCCTGAGCCCAGCGTGCCCGTGTACAGAGCCAGAGGCCGGCTGGCTCTCTGTATTAGGGGTCGGCCCTGTTAGATTAGTTAGAGATAGGTTAGATGTTAATTAGTGTATTAGGATTAGTCTAATGTATCACTGACATGTGGGTCCTCCCCTAAATAAAACAACTTAGTTAAGTTTAAACAAATGCTAGTCAATGACACCTGGACCCCACCTGCCCTTTGACTGGTCAACTTTGACCTTTGACCAGCTGACTCAGCACACCCCTGGCCCCCACAGTCATAAACCTAGGCTAGTCCACTTGTGGGTATAAAAAATATTCTGCCGTATTTAATATTTTCGAATTTAATTAATTCCAGAAAATTGTTTAAACTTTTAAAATTAATATAAAATAAACCGTAGCTCGGATGGAAAAACCTTGTACATGAAAGTTGCTCAGAACGACGAGACGAATCCGAGATCGCAGCCCGTTCGTCCTCCTCGCGTCCCTAGCATAGCAAACCTGCAACCTTCCCCCTCCGGTTCATCTGTCCGAAAACACGAAACACCGGGGATACTTTCCCGGATGTTTCCCCCCTTCGCCGGTATTACCTATCCCTGCGTTAGATCACCTCTAGCACCCCGTATTGCCATGTTATGCTTTGTGATGCTTTGATTGCTCTGTTATTTATTGTGTTCCCCTCCATTACTTCTTTCCGGTAGACCCCGAGACCGCTGCCGATACCCCTGTGATCGACTACATCGACGACGACCCCTCCTTGCCAGAGCAACCAGGCAAGCCCCCCCTTTGATCATCCCGATATCGCCCATTCCATTCTCTCATGCTTGCATTAGATTTTGCTATTGTTATTGTTTGCTCCTATTCTGATGCATAGTCTGCTTTTGTAACCTGCTCATTGTTACCTACCTGCTTATCCTAAACTGCTTAGTATAGGTTGGTTAGTGATCCATCAGTGACCCCCACCTTGTCCTTGTTGCCTCTGCTTCATCATCGAAGACCCGATGAACGGGATCGAAGACCAGGCCCCGGCACCGCACATCACTTTCCCCTTAGTTGCTCGACACTACTGGGTTACTATCGAGTGTCGAGGGTGAGACCTCTACAGCACTTCTGATGTTAACCCTGTAGTGTAGCTATTCGGTCGTGGTCATCGAGGGTGATTCCGCCTTAACCACTTCCGATACGACTCTGTCGTGCAACCCCTCAAGTGTGAACCTCGGGGGTGGTTCCTCTTACGTTAACCTTGATGATTACATCGAGTGGAATTCACCGGGGGTGATTCCTCGGGTTTTCCCCTTGATGTTTGGACACACAGTTACTATGGTTACTATGACTTTACACTGAACCATGTTACTAAAGACGGGTCGGCACTGAGGGGTACCCGCGCGAGCTTAATTGCGAGTGGTGTGGAGTCGGGTTGACCTGGAGGGTGCCCGCGAGATAATTACGAGGCGTGGCTGGGCATTCCTAGCCCTTGTCGCAAGTCCTCGACACGGGGCAACGGGGTCACATCTTTCGTGAGTCTCTGCTTGTTACCGCGTGCTCCTAATCCACTATGATTTGGATATTTGATCCGAGGGGCCTCTGGCCTGATAGCACTAACCATCACGTGGGCATAGTATGGGCGTTCTGCGTTGTATGCATCAGCCGAACCTTAATAGACGTCAGCGACTGAGCGGCGCGCGCCGGGTTGGACAGGTAAGCTCCAGCCTTTTTAGGAAGGTAGCTAGGTCTGCTCACCGGCCGCCCTCGCAACTTGCAGGAGTTCCCGGGGAGATGGCCCATGACCCCTGGGGGCATAGGTTTAGTCCGGCGTGCTGGCCTCTCTATTAAGCCTAGGTCGGGTTGCGACGTATTGTTTGGCCGAGGCCGGGCATGACCCAGGAAAGTGTGTCCGGCCGGAGTTAATCGAGCATGGTGGGTAAGTTGGTGCACCCCTGCAGGGAAGAAAACATCTATCGATAGCCTGTCCTACGGTAACGGACACTTGGAGTTGTATCCCGATTGATACAACTAGAACTGGATACTTGAGACGAGACATGGATATGAGAAATGGATAGTATGGCTCTGGGATTGCTTTCTCAGAGGGAGTCGAGAAAGGATCTCTGGCCGAGGTTGATAACACTTCTACTACTTTACTTTATGCTACTCTACTCCCTCCTGTTGCTGCAAGATGGTGGTTTCTAGAAGATGCTAGTCTTCGATAGGCTAGGCTTTCCCCTTCTCATATGGCATTCGGCAGTCCAGTCCACAGATACACCCCTTTTCATTGATACCGATGCATGTAGTGTAGATCCTTGCTTGCGAGTACTTTGGATGAGTACTCACGGTTGCTTTGCTCCCCCTTTTCCCCCTTCCTTCTTCTTTCCGATTGATGCAACCAGATGTCGGAGCCCAGGAGCCAGATGCCACCGCCGATGCTTACTACTACGTGGAGGCCGCCGACGACCATGAGTAGTTAGGAGGCTCCCAGGCAGGAGGCCTTGCCTTTTCGATCGATGTTGGTTTTGTGCTAGCCTTCTTAAGGCAACCTTGTTTAACTCATCTCTGTACTCAGATATTGCTGCTTCCGCCGACTCTTGTGTTTTCGAGCTATGTATTCGAGCCCTCGAGGCCCCTGTCTTGTAATATAAAGCTTGTATTATTTTAATTTGTGTCTAGAGTTGTGTTGTGATATCTTTCCGTGAGTCCTTGATCTTGATCGTACACATTTGCGTGTATGATTAGTGTATGATTGAATCGAGGGCGTCACAGTTGCATGGCAATATATCTCGGAATGGCTATGGAAATGCCATAATAGGTAGGTATGGTGGCTGTTTTGAGGAAGATATAAGGAGGTTTATTTGTGATAGAGCGTATCATATCACGGGGTTTGGATGCACCGGCGAAGTTTGCACCAACTCTCAAGGTGAGAAAGGGTAATGCACGGTACCGAAGAGGCTAGCAATGATGGAAAGGTGAGAGTGCGTATAATCCATGGACTCAACATTAGTCATAAAGAACTCACATACTTATTGCAAAAATCTACAAGTCATCAAAAACCAAGCATTACGCGCATGCTCCTAGGGGGATAGATTGTAGGAAAATACCATCGCTCGTCCCCGACCGCCACTCATAAGGATGACAATCAAAGAACACCTCAAGTTTCAAATTTGTTACACAACGGTTACCATACGTGCATGCTACGGGACTTGCAAACTTCAACACAAGTATTTCTCAAATTCACAACTACTCAACTAGCACGACTCTAATATTACCATCTTCATATCTCAAAACAATCATCAAGTATCAAACTTCTCATAGTATTCAATGCACTTTTTATGAAAGTTTTTATTATACCAATCTTGGATGCCTATCATATTAGGACTAATTTTATAGCCAAAGCAAATTACCATGCTGTTCTAAAGGACTCTCAAAATAATATAAGTGAAGCATGAGAGATCAACAATTTCTATAAATAAAACCACCACCGTGCTCTAAAAGATATAAATGAAGCACTAGAGCAAAATTATCTAGCTCAAAAGATATAAGTGAAGCACATAGAGTATTCTAATAAATTCCGATTCATGTGTGTCTCTCCAAAAGGTGTGTACAGCAAGGATGATTGTGGTAAACTAAAAATCAAAGACTCAAATCATACAAGACGCTCCAAGCAAAACATATATCATGTGGTGAATAAAAATATAGCATCAAGTAAACTTACCGATGGACGAAGACGAAAGAGGGGATGCCTTCCGGGGCATCCCCAAGCTTAGGCTTTTGGTTGTCCTTGAATTTTACCTTGGGGTGCCTTGGGAATCCCCAAGCTTAGGCTCTTGCCACTTCTTATTCCATAATCCATCAAATCTTTACCCAAAACTTGAAAACTTCACAACACAAAACTCAACAGAAAATCTCATGAGCTCTGTTAGCGAAAGAAAACAAACCACCACTTCAAGGTACTGTAATGAAATCATTCTTTATTTATATTGGTGTTAAACCTACTGTATTCCAACTTCTCTATGGTTCATACCCCCCGATACTAGCCATAGATTCATCAAAATAAGCAAACAACACACGAAAAACAGAATCTGTCAAAAACAGAACAGTCCGTAGTAATCTGTATCAAACACAAACTTTCTGTAACTCAAAAATTCTAACAAAATAGGAAAACCTAAATAATTTGTTTATTGATATACTGCAATTGGAATCAGTATTTTATCAATTTCTTGTGATTTTTAACAATTGTTTTCGTGAGCAGAAAGTTTCTGACTTTTTCAGCAAGATCAAATAACTATCATCCAAGAAGATCCTATAGGTTTTACTTGGAAAAAACACTAATTAAAACATAAAAGCACATCTAACCAGAGGCTAGATGAATTATTTATTACTAAACAGGAACGAAAATCAAGGAACAAAAATAAAATTGGGTTGCCTCGCAACAAGCGCTATCGTTTAACGCCCCTAGCTAGGTATTGAGATTTCGATGATGCTCACATGAAAGGCAAGAATTGAAGCGCAAAGAGAGCATCATGAAACACATGACAAACACATCTAAGTCTAACATACTTCCTATGCATAGGCATCTTATAGGAAAACAAATTATCATAGCAAGCAAAAACTAGCATACGCAAGGAAGCGGAAAGAAACAATAGCAATCTCAACATAATGAGAGGTAATTTATTAACATGAAAATTTCTACAACCATATTTTCCTCTCTCATAATAATTACATGTGGGATCATAAGCAAATTCAACAAAATAGCTATCACAAAATATTTTCAACACGATCCACATGCATGCAAAGTTGACACTCTTCCAAAATAGTGGGATTAACATTAACTGAAGTCATGACCTCTCCAAACCCACTTTTGTCAAAAACTTCATAAAATTGAACATTATCCAAATATGTGGGATCTAAAGTTGACACTCTTCCAAACCCACTTTCAGTATTATTGCAAACATTATTATCAATCTCATATTCATCATGGGGCTTAAATAAATTTTCGAGATCATAAGGACAATCACCCAATCATGATCATTTCAAGTAGTAGACATAGCAAAACTAGCATCACCAAGCTTAGGGTTTTGCATATTATTAGCACAATTAACATCAAGAGAATTTATAGTAACATCATTGCAATCATGATTTTCATCGAAGGAACTTCCAAGTATGGGTACAATAGCAACGATCTCATGTTTAACATAAGGAACTATAGCAAATTCATCTTAAAAAATATTGGCATCATGGCCACAAGAATAGCAAGCATCATGTTCATCAAAGGAAATTTCAATCAAATCATCAGAATCATCATTATCTATAGATTCATGCATATCATTATTTTCTTCCAAAGCAACGGTCATTCTCTCAATAAATTATTTGACATAGACATTATGAGCATAGTTTTCATAGCAATATTTAAGTATGTCAAAATTTTCAGATTCGTAGAGAGTAATATCATACTTTTCAATCAAAGAAGCAACTTCATAAGAACCCTTAAAAGCAACAAATTATTCAATTTGTTCGATATCATAGTAACTATAAACACCCTTTGCATAGGAAGATAAGATTTCATTATCATTAATCTCACATAGGTAGGGAAGGTGTTTTTTAGGGTTCTTAGAGCAACAAGTAAAATCACAAATTTCACAAAGATTCCAAGCATAACATAGCAATCTGTTTATTTGATCCCATAAGAGTCTCCCCTTTTCAGACAAACGGTGACGCACAAAATGAGCATGCTCATCTAAAGATTTCCCATCAACTAGGCTAGTTGGGGTTTCAGCACGAGCGCATAAGGATCAAAGATGATCCAAGTGGAACACTTTAAGTGGGCCCATATCAATATATTTTTAGCAAGCAAAGATGCAAGCAAATAGAAGGCACATGGAAACACAAACAAAGATACATACGGGAAGAAGGCGAAGAAAAGGCAAAGGTGAAGTGGGGAGAGGAAAACAAGAGGCAAATGGAAAATAATGTAATGCGAGGGATAAGAGTTTGTGATGGGTACTTGGTATGTCTTGCCTTGTGCGTAGATCTCCCCGGCAACGGCGCCCGAAATCGCACGTTGGCGGGAGATCAAATCTTGACTTGACTTGGCGTAAACCTCCCCGGCAGCGGCGCCAGAAATCCTTCTTGCTACCTCTTGAGCATGCGTTGGTTTTCCCTTGAAGAGGAAATGATGATGCGGCAAAGTAGCGTAAGTATTTCCCTCAGTTTTTGAGAACCAAGGTATCAATCCAGAAGGAGGATACACGCAAGTCACCTCGTACCTACACAAACAAATAAGAACCTTGCAACCAAAGCGATAAAGGGGTTGTCAATCCCTTCACGGCCACTTGCAAAAGTGAGATCTGATAGAGATAATAAGATAAATATTTTTGGTATTTTTATGATATAGATTGGAAAGTAAAGATTGCAAGATAAAATAGATTGGAAACTTATATGATGGAAAATAGACCCGGGGGCCATAGGTTTCACTAGTGGCTTCTCTCAAGATAGCATAAGTATTGCGATTTAGGTGAACAAATTACTGTCGAGCAATTGATAGAAAAGTGCATAATTATGAGAATATCTAGGCATGATCATGTATATAGGCATCACGTCCGCGACAAGTAGACCGAAACGATTCTGCATCTACTACTATTACTCCACACATCGACCGCTATCCAGCATGCATCTAGAGTATTAAGTTCATAAGAACAGAGTAACGCATTAGGCAAGATGACATGATGTAGAGGGATAAACTCAAGCAATATGATATAAACCCCATCTTTTTATCCTCGATGGCAACAATACAATACGTGCCTTGCTGCCCCTGCTGTCACTGGGAAAGGACACCACAAGATTGAACCCAAAGCTAAGCACTTCTCCCATTGCAAGAAAGATCAATCTAGTAGGCCAAACCAAACTGATAATTCTAAGAGACTTGCAAAGATATCAAATCATGCATATAAGAATTCAGAGAAGAACCAAATATTGTTCATAGATAATCTTGATCATAAACCCACAATTCATCGGATCTCGACAAACACACCACAAAAAGAATTACATCGAATAGATCTCCAAGAAGATCGAGGAGAACTTTGTATTGAGATCCAAAGAGAGAGAAGAAGCCATCTAGCTAATAACTATGGACCCGAAGGTCTGTGGTAAACTACTCACACATCATCGGAGAGGCTATGGTGTTGATGTAGAAGCCCTCCATGATCGATCCCCCCTCCGGCGGAGCGTCGGAAAAGGCCCCAAGAGGGGAACTCACGGGTACAGAAGGTTGCGGCGGTGGAAATAGGGTTTCGTGGTGCTCTTTTTTGGGGTATATGAGTATATATAGGCGAAAGAAGTCGGTCAGGGGAGCCACGAGGGTGGGGGCGCGCCTACCCCCCTGGGCGCGCCCTCCTGCCTTGTGGCATCCTCGTTTCTTTCTTGACGTCCACTCCAAGTCTCCTGGATTGCGTTTGTTCCAAAAATCACTCTCCCGAAGGTTTCATTCCGTTTGGATTCCGTTTGATATTCCTTTTCTGCGAAATACTGAAATAGGCAAAAACACAGCAATTTGCACTGGGCCTTTGGTTAGTAGGTTAGTCCCAAAAATAATATAAAAGTGTATGATAAAGCCCATTAAACTTCGAAAACAGATAATATAATAGCATGGAATAATCAAAAATTATAGATACGTTGGAGACGTATCACATGTCCACATGCTTTGAGAGAGAGGTGTCGATAAAAATTAAATACGGACATAGAAGCGTCATGTTGATTATTATAACAGCAACAAATTTAAACATGAAACTTTTATCATAGAACTTTTACCATACACTTCCCATGAATAAGTAATAGTTCATCACACAATCAAAGTATAAAGCAAAAACTCTAGAAAAAACCAACAAACTATGTTCTCAGTCAACTTTGCAACTACAATTCATCATCTTTTCAGGAAGGGTCACATGTCGGAGCCTTTAGGCAAGTCCACATACTCAACCATCATATAATCTTCTATGATTGCTAACACTCACCGTGTACATATGAGCAAAACGTTTCAACCGGACACATAGAAAGATACGGGCTTATAGTTTCGCCTCCCAACATACTCACCTCAAGGGTGATGTCAACAATAATAACTCATGCTATTTATATTCAACTGGACATATGTGCCTAGATCTTTCCTCACCACATGATGCTTGCCAAAAGAGAAAAATAAAAGGAATAGAAGGAAAACTTTGACTCTTTGCATAAAAGTAAATACATAAAAGTAAAAGATAGGCCCTTCGCAAAGGGAAGCAGAGGTTGCCATGCGCTTATTTGTTTGCATGCTCAACCTCTTTGTGCAAAAGAACGTCACGTTACATTGCCCCTTAAGATGACAACCTTTATTATGCAGTCTGTCGCTTTTATTCTTTGTCATCCAAGTTCATGCAATGCTCAATTTTCTCTTACACTAAAAGATCTCACATATTTAGAAGCAATTTTTATTGCCTTTTTTCACCGATGACAACTTACTTAAGGGATCTTGTTCAATCCCTAGGTAGGTATGGTGGAAACTTGAAAAAGATTTGGGTTTAAGGGCTTTTGGATGCACAAGTAGTATCTCTACTTAGTGCGGAATTTTTGGCTAGCAAAGATAGGGGGCAAGCATCACATGTTAAAGGATCTATGAAAATATGACTTCTATGTGAATACAAACATACATAAACCATTACGTTGTCTTCCTTGTCCAACGTCAACAATTTTGGCATATAATATTTTGATGAGGGCTTACAATCACAAAAGATGTCTAGGATAGTATATTTATATGTGAATCTTCCCTTCCCTTATTAGTTCTTCCATGAGTTGCATCACTGACCAATGCTATGTTTGTCAATCTCTAATAAAATTTTCTTACTTATACTTTTCCTTATGTGGTGCTATCACCTACCATACAATTAGTATATGATCTTATTGATGTATCTCCTTTCTTTTATTTGCTTTCTTTCTCTTTTTCTTTTCTTTATTTAAAACATGAAAGTAAAGAAAGTAAAAACTCGAACTAACTTTATTATATAACTTGCACACGATAACAATGATAGATCACTAAGCAAACTCTCAAAGAAGAAAAGATCGAGCTAAACTTTATTCATCTAAGCAAAAGATTGAACTAAGATAAGTAAAAAGCAAAAAGATAGTGGGATGATACGATACCGGGGCACCTCCCCCAAGCTTGGCGGAAGCCAAGGGGAGTGCCCATACCCGATACTCAGATCTCCTTTGGTGATGAAGAAGGTGATGGTGGTGATGAAGCGATCTGTCCTTAAGGGTTAAGAGATCCTGCAGCCGACGGCTTGACGTCGTCCGTAGGCTCCTCCCTCCTGGTCTTGATCTTCATCAGCCAAGCATCTTCTTCCATGTTGTTGGAGGAGCAGGAAGACATGATGCCTAGCTTGATAAATCTGACCAGAAATAGCAAGAAAAGAGAACAGAGGATTTCTTCACGATACGGTTGTTAACAGGTTCGGGAAGTATATAAAGAATTTTTATCTTGCAGGACTAGTATACAGAAGAAAAAACGGAGTACGGGAGGTGTCCTAGGTGGGCACAACCCACCTGGGCGCGTCAGGCAGGCCTGGCGCGCCCTGGTGTCTTGTGCCCACCAGGGGACGCTTCCTGGAAGTTTCTTTATTTCCAAAATTTTAAAATATTCCAAAACTGATAAAAAATATTTTTGCAGATTTTTCGAAGTCCGTTTACTTACCGTATCACGTACCTCCTTATTTTGACGATTCTAGAGTGTTCCGGAAGGACTCTTTTATGTGTTCTTCCGGTGTCAAAGTTTGGATAATATTGCTTTCAACATTAATAGGCGTACCTGAGATATAATGCTTTATTCATTGCCCGTTGACAACCTTTGGGTTAGTGCCTTCAAAATTATTTATTTTGACGGCTCCAGACCGGTAAACCTCCTCAATGACATAGGGGTCGTCCCATTTTGAGAGGAGTTTTCCTGCAAAAAATCTGAAATGAGAGTTGTACAAAAGAACATATTCTCCGACTTTAAACTCACGTTTTTGAATTCTTTTGTCATGCCACCTTTTAACTTTTTCTTTGAATAACTTTGCATTTTCATAAGCTTGGGTTCTCCATTCATCTAATGAGCTTATATCAAATAAGCTCTTTTCACCAGCAAGTTTGAAATCATAGTTGAGTTCTTTAACTTCACAATAAGCTTTATGTTCTAACTCAAGAGGTAAATGACAAGCTTTTCCATAAACCATTTTATAAGGAGACATACCCATAGGATTTTTATAAGCTGTTCTATAAGCCCAAAGTGCATCATCTAATTTCTTAGACCAATTCTTCCTGGACCTATTAACAGTCTTTTGCAAAATTAATTTTATTTCTCTATTTCTAAGCTCAACTTGACCACTAGACTGAGGATGGTAGGGTGATGCAATTCTATGGTTAACATCATACTTAGCAAGCATCTTACGAAAAGCACCATGAATAAAGTGTGAACCACCATCAGTCATTAAATATCTAGGGACTCCAAATCTTGGGAAAATAACTTCCTTAAGAATTTTAATAGAGGTGTTGTGATCAGCACTACTAGTTGGAATAGCTTCTACCCATTTAGTAACATAATCAACGGCAACCAAAATATGTGTATACCCATTAGAGGAAGGAAAAGGTCCCATATAATCAAATCCCCAAACATCAAATGGTTCAATAGCAAGTGAATAATTCATAGGCATTTCTTGACGCTCACTGATATTACCTATTCTTTGGCATTCATCATAAGATGAGACATACTTAAGAGCATCCTTGAAGAGAGTGCTACCTCTTGAGCATGCGTTGGTTTTCCCTTGAAGAGGAAAGGGTGATGCAGCAAAGTAGCGTAAGTATTTCCCGCAGTTTTTGATAACCAAGGTATCCATCCAGTAGGAGACTAACGCAAATCCCTAGTACCTGCACAAACAATCAAGAACCTTGCAACCAACGCGATAAAGGGGTTGTCAATCCCTTCACGGCCACTTGCAAAAGTGAGATCTGATAAAGATAATAAGATAAATATTTTTGGTATTTTTGTTGTATAGATTGAAAAGTAAAGATTGCAAAATAAACGGCGATAGAAATAGCTAGTTGACGGGAAAATAATATGATGGAAAATAGACCCGGGAGCCATAGGTTTCACTAGTGGCTTCTCTCAAGATAGCAAATTATACGGTGGGTGAAGAAATTACTGTCGAGCAATTGATAGAAAAGCCCATAGTTATGAGAATATCTAGGCATGATCATGTATATAGGCATCACGTCCGTGACAAGTAGACCGAAACGATTCTGCATCTACTACTATTACTCCACACATCGACCGCTATCCAGCATGCATCTAGAGTATTAAGTTCATAAGAACAGAGTAACACATTAGGCAAGATGACATGATGTAGAGGGATAAACTCAAGCAATATGATATAAACCCCATATTTTTATCCTCGATGGCAACAATACAATACGTGCCTTGCTGCCCCTGCTGTCACTGGGATAGGACACCGCAAGATTGAACCCAAAGCTAAGCACTTCTCCCATTGCAAGAAAGATCAATCTAGTAGGCCAAACCAAACTGGTAATTCGAAGAGACTTGCAAAGATATCAAATCATGCATATAAGAATTCAGAGAAGAATCAAATATAGTTCATAGATAATCTTGATCATAAACACACAATTCATCGGATCTCGACAAACACGCCGCAAAAAGTATTACATCGAACAGATCTCCAAGAGAATCGAGGAGAACTTTGTATTGAGATCCAAATAGAAAGAAGAAGCCATCTAGCTAATAACTATGGACCCGAAGGTCCGTGGTAAACTACTCACACATCATCGGAGAGGCCATGGTGTTGATATAGAAGCCCTCCGTGATCGATTCCCCCTTCGGCGGAGCGCCAGAAAAGGCCCAAGATGGGATCTCACAGGTACAGAAGGTTGCGGCGGTGGAAATAGGGTTTCGTGGTGCTCCTGGATGTTTTCAGGGTATATGAGTATATATAGGCGAAAGAAGTAGGTCGGTGGAGCTACGAGGGGCCCACGAGGGTGGGGGGGCGCCCTCCTACCTCGTGGCTTCCTTGACGTCCACTCCAAGTCTCCTGGATTGCGTTTGTTCCAAAAACGATCCTCACGGAGGTTTTATTCCGTTTAGATTCCGTTTGATATTCCTTTTCTGCGAAACACTGAAATAGGCAAAAAAAACAGCAATTTGCACTGGGCCTTCGGTTAAAAGGTTAGTCCCAAAAATAATATAAAAGTGCATAATAAAGCCCATTAAACATCCAAAACAAATAATATAGTAATAGCATGGAACAATCAAACATTATAGATACGTTGGCAACGTATCAGAGAGCAGGCCAATAAAATCCGGATTGCAATTCCTTATGAGTAGTTCTATCTCCAGCATGATGCCCTGGGTTCGGAGTGACATTTCCGTAGGATTTGTCCCTGTTCATGCTCAGCTACACAACGTCTAATAATACCATCTACTCCTTCTTTATAAAGATGTGGGTCATCCCAAAAGTAATGTCTTAAATCATAGAAGAATTTTTTTTCTTTTGTTGGTAAGTAAAGCTAGGTGGTAAGTATTTAGCAACAATATAATTAGCATAGTCAGCATACCAAGGAGTAGTATTACCAACATTTATTGCAGCTAACTGCTCATCAGGAAAACTATCATCAATAGGAAGTGGGTCATCAAGCACATTTTCAAGCCTAGACAAGTTATCAGCTACGGGGTTCTCAGCTCCTTTTCTATCAATAATATGCAAATAAAATTCTTGTAACAAGAGAACCCAACGAATAAGTCTAGGTTTAGCATCTTTATTTTCCATAAGATATTTAATAGCAGCATGGTCTGTGTGAACAGTTACTTTGGAATCAACAATATAAGGTCTAAACTTATCACAAGCAAACACCACTACTAAGAATTCTTTTTCAGTAGTAGCATAATTTCTTTGAGCATTGTCTAGAGTTTTACTAGCATAATGAATAACATTCAATTTCTTATCAACTCTTTGTCCTAGAACAGCACCAACAGCATAATCACTAGCATCACACATAATTTCAAAAGGCAAATTCTAATCAGGTGGTTGAACTATAGGTGCAGTAATTAAAGATTTCTTGAGTGTTTCAAAGGCTTCGAGACAATCATCATAAAAAACAAAAGGAATATCCTTTTGTAAAAGATCAGTAAGAGGCCTAGAAATTTTAGAAAAGTCCTTAATAAACCTCCTATAGAAACCAGCATGACCTAGGAAACTACGAATACCTTTGATGTCCTTAGGACATGGCATTTTCTCAATAGCATCAACCTTAGCTTGGTCCATTTCAATACCTCTCTCAGAAATTTTATGACCCAAGACAATGCCTTCATTAACCATAAAGTGGCACTTCTCCCAATTCAAGACAAGATTTGTTTGTTCACATCTCTGCAAAACTCGATCAAGATTGCTTAAACAATCATCAAAAGACTTCCCACAAACAGAAAAGTCATCCATGAAAACCTCAACAATGTTTTCACAAAAGTCAGAGAATATAGCCATCATGCATCTTTGAAAGGTAGAAGGTGCATTACATAAACCAAAAGGCATACGTCTATAAGCGTAAGTTCCAAAAGGACAAGTAAAAGTGGTCTTTTCTTGATCAGGTTGAGAAACAGGTATTTGTGAAAAGCCAGAATATCCATCAAGGAAGCAAAAGTGTCTATGCTTAGATACTCTTTCAAGCATTTGATCAATAAATGGAAAAGGGTAATGATCTTTTCTAGTAGCTTTGTTTAATTTTCTGAAATCAATTAACATTCTATAGCCTGTAACAATTCTTTGTGGAATAAGTTCATTCTTATCATTAGGAACAACAGTTATACCTCCTTTCTTAGGGACACAATGAACATGAATTACCCATCTACTATCAGCTATAGGATAGATTATACCTGCTTCCAGAAGTTTTAATATTTCCGTTCTTACCACCTCTTTCATCTTTGGATTTAACCGATGTTGGTGATCAACAACTAGTTTAGCATCAGGTTCCATATTAATTTTATGCTGACATAGAGTGGGACTAATGCCCTTTAAATCATCAAGAGTATATCCAATAGCAGCTCGGTGCTTCCTCAGAACTTTCAATAATCTTTTTCTTCATGTTTTGAAAGGTTAGCACTGATAATAACAGGATATATTTTCTTTTCATCAAGATAAGCATATTTCAAAGTGTATGGCAATTGTTTTAATTCAAACACAGGATCACCCTTAGGTGGAGGGGGACCTCCTAGAGTTTCAATAGGCAAATTGTGTTTAAGTAGAGGACGTTGTTCAAAGAAAATATTATCTATTTCATTTCTTTCATGCATATGTAAATCATTTTCATGGTCTAGCAAGTATTGTTCTAAAGGATCTGTAGGTGGTACAGCAATAGAAGCAAGACCAATTAGTTCATCTTTACTAGGCAATTCTTTTTCATGATGATTTCTACTAAACTTGGAAAAATTAAACTCACGAGACTCATCACCAAAGCTAACACCCACAGTTTGTTTCTGGCAATCTATTCTAGCATTAACTGTGTTCAAGAAAGGTCTACCAAAGATAATGGGACAAAAGTCATCTTGTGGGGAACCAAGAACAAGAAAATCAGTAGGTTATTTTACTTTCCCACACAAGACTTCAACATCTCTAATAATCCCACAAGGTGATATGGTGTCTCTATTTGCATGTTTAATAGTAACATCTATGTATTCTAACTCTGTAGGTGCTATGTCTTCCCTATTTCTTGATATAACTTGTAAGGAATAGCACTCACACTAGCACCCATGTCACATAAACCATGATAACAGTGATCTCCTATTTTAACTGAAATGATAGGCGGGCCAACAACTGGTCTATTTTTATCCCTTTTATCGGGTTTAGCAATTCTAGCAGCTTCTACACAGAAGTAGATAACATGCCCGTCCACATCTTCTTCTAAGAGATCTTTAACCATAGCAATATTAGGTTCAACTCTAATTTGTTCATCAGGTTTAGGTGTTCTAACAAAGCTTTTGTTAACCACAGTTGAAACTTTGGCATGTTCCTTTATCCTAACAGGAAAAGGTCGTTTCTCAATGTAAGCAGTAGGAACAACTGGATCAACATTATAGAGTATAGTTTCTTCTTTAACAGGTTCCGATTCTTTAGTTCTTCTTTAATAGGTGGGTGATATTTAAACAACTTCTCTTTAGGGAGTTCAACATGAATAGCAAATGATTCACAAAAGGAGGCTACTATCTCAGAGTCAAGTCCATATTTAGTACTAAACTTTTGAAAAGCATTGGTATCTATAAAAGGTTTGACACAATCATACTTAAGCTTTATACCTGACTCTTTACCTTCATTGAGTTCCCAATCTTCAGACTTGTGTTTAATTCTTTCCAAAAGATCCCACTGGAATTCAATAGTTTTCTTCATAAAAGAACCAGCACAAGAAGTGTTCAGCATGGTTTGATCATTACGAGAAAGCCGAGCATAGAAGTTCTGAATAATAATTTCTCTTGAGAGCTCATGATTGGGGCATGAATATAACATTGACTTAAGCCTCCCCCAAGCTAGAGCGATACTTTCTCCTTCACGAGGCCAATATATATATATATATATATATATATATATATATATATATATATATATATAATTTCGATCATGATGAACTAGATGCATAGGATAATTTTTTTAGTGAAACTCCAATTTTAAACGATTCCAATTCCATGATCCAATATCATCGCATAGCCTATACCATGCCAATACTTTTCCCTTCAAAGATAAAGGGAAAACCTTTTTCATCACCCCATCTCCGGGTAAACCTGCAAGCTTAAACAATCCACAAATTTGTTCCACATATATCAAGTGCATATTAGGATGTTCTGTTCCATCTCCTGCATAAGGATTAGCTAGCAGTTGTTCTATCATGCCCGAAGGGATTTCATATTCAATATTTTCAGTAGGTGTAGTAGGTTGAGGGGCAATTAGTTGTGGTTCCGGATGAGGTGAAGATACCCCGAACAAACCGCTCAAAGGATTGTTTTCCATAGTAGCAAGTGACAATAAATTTCAGCACACTATATAAATGTTTCCTTACCGAATTCCACTTACCAAAGGCGCTTCACTCCCCGGCAACGGTGCCAGAAAATAGCCTTGATGACCCACAAGTATAGGGGATCAATTGTAGCTCTTTTCCATAAGTAAGAGTGTCGAACCCAATGAGGAGCAGAAGGAAATGACAAGTAGTTTTTAGTAAGGTAATGTCTGCAAGTGCTGAAATTGTAAGTAGCGAGTAGTTTGATAGCAAGATAATTTGTAACGAGCAAGTAACGATAATAGTAACAAGTATGCAGCAAGGTATCGCAATCCTTTTTAGGCAAAGGACAGGCCAAAATAGTCTATTATGATAAGCAAAGCATTCTCGAGGGTACACGGGGATTTCATCTAGTCACTTTCATCATGTTGGTTTGATTTGTGCTCGCTACTTTGATAATTTCATATGTGGGTGGACCGGTGCTTAGGTGTTGTTCTTACTTGAACAAACCTCCTACTTATGATTAACCCTCCCGCAAGCATCCGCAACTACGAGAAAAGTATTAAGAATAAATTCTAACCATAGCATTAAACTCTAGGATCCAATCGGTCCCTTACGGAATAGTGCATAAACTGGGGTTTAAGTTTCTGTCACTCTCGCAACCCACCATCTATTTACTACTCCACAATGCATTCCCTTAGGCCCAAATATGGTGAAGTGTCATGTAGTTGATGTTCACATGACACCACTAAGGGAATCACAACATACATACTATCAAAATATCGAACACATATCAAGTTCACATGATTACTTGCAACATGATTTCTCCCGTGACCTCAAGAACAAAAGTAACTACTCACGAATAATCAACATGCTCATGATCAGAGGGGTATTAATATGCATAATGGATCTGAACATATAATCTTCCACCAAATAAACCATATAGTAATCAACTACAAGATGTAATGAACACTACTAGTCACCCCCTAGTACCAATCTATAGTTCCAGTAACAAGATTGAATACAAGAGATGAACTAGGGTTTGAGATGAGATGGTGCTGGTGAAGATGTTGATGGAGATTGCCCTCCCCAAGATGGGAGAGTTGTTGGTGACGATGATGGCGGTGATTTCCCCCTCCGGGAGGGAAGTTCCCCCGGCAGAATCGCTCCACCGGAGGGCAAAAGTGCTCCTGCCCAAGTTCTGCCTCGAGACGGCGGCACTCCATCCCGAAAGTCTTCCCCTTATTTTTTCTAGGTCAAAATCACTTATATACCAGAAGATGGGCATCGAAGGTGGGCCGAGGAGGCCACAACCCACCAGGGCGCGCCAGGGGGGCCTGGCGCGCCGTGCTGGGGTGTGCCCACCTGGTGGCCCCCCTCTGGTGTTTATTGGCTCCAGTATTTCTTAAATATTCCATAAAAAATCCTCGTGGAGTTTCAGCTCATTTGGAGTTGTGCCGAATAGGTAGCCTGACGTAGCTTTTTCAGGTCCAGATTTCCAGCTGCCAGAATTCTCCCTCTTGGTGTGTTCCTTCCAAATTATGAGAGAAAAGGCATTAGAATTACTCCAAAAAGCATTATTATGGATAAAAACATTGTAAATAACAGTAAGAAAACATGATGCAAAATGGACGTATCAAGAGGCAGCAGCAGCAGATCGACTCACTTAGCCAAGAAAGGGGGTCTTAGCAGCGGCAGCAGCTAGCGGATGATCCAACATTGGATAGCACCATCCCTTCCATGCCAAGAAGCAGCGTGGGTTCCACCCCGGGCAAGGCACTGCTGGATAGATACCCTGTGGATGACATCATGGAGAACACTAATTGTGAGCTACACTTCAAAATGAAGAACATATCCATGAAGGTGGCGGACGCCGTTGCTTATACAAATCCCACCGAAGCAACCTTCCATTGCAACCCGATTCCTGCTGGCTATGCTCGTGTCATGGTTGATGAAGTGGTGGACCAATATTCGGGGCTAGAGCTTGACATTCCTGGAGGTGACAAGGAGCACACACTAGGAGAGGCCATACATCGTATCATCCTATGGAGAAAGGATTGCATCATCTTTCCAAGGCCACCGACACCGCGTCACCCAACTCCTCCTCGAAGTCCGCCACCGCGTCAGCAAACTCCCGCTCCTCCAAGTCATCAGCCACTGCCTCAGCAGAGTCCTGCTCCTTCAAGTCCGCCAACACGTCAGGCCACTCCATCTCCTCCAAGTCCGGCACCGCGCCAGGCCACTCCTCCTGCTCCAAGTCCGGCACCGCGTCAGTCCACTCCTCCTCCTCCTCCTCCAAGTCAGCCATGTCAGTTGTCTCCGTCGCCTCAGAAACAGCGGAAGAGAGCCGCCGCAGCTATGGTGCATAGCGGTACAAGTCAAGGTACAGGAGGTACAGGAGGCAAGCGATTTCAATATGGTCCAAGCCTCGTGCCTCTTCCGATGAGGCCTTACGACATGACCGAGGAGGAAAACGAAGCCGAAGTGAGGGCCCAATTGGACGCCCATTTTGGACCGAAACCGCCACCGCCGCCAAAGGAGAAAGTGCCTGAGGATATTTGACCACTTTATTCATATGGCTAAAGCACCAGCTCCCAAGCCTGTTGACTCTGACTATGAGCGCCAAATCAGGAAGGCGCATCAAGCACAACAAAAGAAGGAGTCGAGCTTGAGCCAACCAGCTGCCAAAAAAGCAGGAAAACCGTTCCCCAGCTGGGAGAACAGGCGGTGCAATCAATCCCCCCGCTCATTGTACCAACACATGCGAGTACCGGCGCCGATCAGCTGGTAATAACCGACGAGCATAGAAGGCAGGCTGCAGAGCTCGGTATCACTGTTTATCAACTCCTAGAGATCGAGCCCATGGATACGCTTAAAGAGGAGGACATAAAACATAAATATGTCTGCGACGAACCTTTGGTCAAGCCTGAGGAGGTCAAGAAGCTCTCAACGAGAATGTATGAATTGCATGAATGGTACATGAAAATTGCCAAGACTACCAATCGAGAGTCCCTCATGGTGAAAGTCAAGGCAGAGCATTACTTCAATGAGACAGCTCTGTATGTTGAGTATACAGAACTGTTTCAGTTGTTCAATCAATACGCACTCGACAAATATATCGTCAGTTTCTATTATCTGTAAGTGATTTTTTTCTGTAATTTAAGTCTCAAGTTAGTTGTAGTGCTCGTTGATCATTACCTGTAATTATCCTCACTATATTCTTTTCTGTGGTATTATGCAGGATGAAGATGTATGAAATGAAAAAAGCTGGACGCTATGGCATTGGGTTCATTGACCCAAATACCATTAATGAAGAGACATGGACATATGAATGGTATCGAGCAGACATAGAGAAAAACATGCTAGAGTTCTTGAAGCGCCTCAATAGCAATCAAGATATACTACTTCCTTACAACTTCACGTGAGTCACACTGTCTTGTACTAGAAATTCTGTTTTTGCTTACTACCTAGATGTTAATGAGTGTATAGGGTATAGGGTAGTTGATGAGTGTTATGCACATGACCGCTTAGTTTATACATGCAAACATGTGCGCATGCAGTTACCACTGGATCTTGTTAGTCATTCAAGTTGAAGAAGGAAAAGTTGAAGTACTAGACTCACTACTTAAAGACGTTAGTGACTACTCAATCGTGAAGGGGATAGTCAACAGGTAATTTCAATCATTATTGAACTATATGGCGGCCTCTTTAGTTCGTCATTTCCTGATATCAACTAATTAATAACTCCTTTATTCATTTTCTTTGCCGGCGGGCAGGGCTTGGCAAAAGTTCATCAAAAAGGTTCCAGGTGAATGGAAACAAAAGTTGTATTGATATCGACCCAAGGTAAGTAATTAAGTAGTACTAGCTAGCTAACATCTCTTTAATTCTAGTTTCAATACCATTAATTATCATGCTTGATTAATTATTATCTAATTGAATTCTATTCTCGTAAAGGCCATGAGGCATGCGCCGGGGACTGATTTATGTGCATACTACGTTTGCAAGAACATTCGCATGATGGCGTCTGAAAGGACCAAATCTGCTAGACAACTATGGGTACGTTTGCCAGAACACTATTCACAATTTTTACATCATTATCGATATCTAATCACACAAATAATACATGCATATTGATCTCCTTCTTAAAAGTTCAATGATGTGCGGGATAAGCTCCTACCAACGGATCGCGTACGAGCAATTCAAGAGGAAATAGAGGGATTTTTGCTTGACCAGGTCATAGATCCCAAAGGAGAATACCATTACCCGCTACCGCAGTAATGCCTCCATGTAGGAGAAATTGTATATACCAAATTGTATATATACATGTGTACGTGTGAATGGTGGTGCGAGACGGTTCTACGAGAAATTCTATTTATATATATGCATAACGTGTACAATATGTAGTATCCTAAAATACCAGCAAATGAAAAAGAATTAAATGGAAAACACAGAATTAAAGGAAAAAGAAATCAAGAACCCAAAAAACCCCCGAACCTTTTAGTACCGGTTGGTGTTACCAACCGGTGCTAAAGGTCTCCCCGCCCTCGGCGCTGGCTCATGCCACGTGGTGGCCCTTTAGTGGTGGTACGTGTTGAACTGGTACTAACGGGGGGACCTTTAGTCCCCACCCTTTAGTGACGGTTACAGAACCGGCACTAAAGGGCCTTACGAACCGGTGATACAGCTCGGTTCTGCACTAGTGTAACCATATACCCCAGCAAACAGCCGCCAAACCAACCATATAGAACTTTTCAGCCAATGGAAAGAATGCATAGCACCAAGAGCAGGCCTCTTCTATTATGCTCCCTCCGTTCACTTTTATAAGTCGTTTCAGACAACTAAAAGTATGCTACTTTGCATGGTGTCTGAAATGTCCTCAAGGCCTTATGAAAGTGAATAGAGGGAGTATATGATATGCATGCTTGTGCACACACTACTAGGGAAAAGCCTATACACAGAATCTTACCAGCAGCGCGCTTTAAAATAAGGCGCTGCTGCTAACTAGCAGTAGCGCGCTCACACAAACCGCGCTGTTGAAACAAATGTATCAGTAGCGCGCCCACTCTAAGACGCGCTACTGCTATAATTGCCACGACGCCCCCGCGAGGCTAGTTCTAGCAGCAGCGCGCTAGTATGAAGAGCGCTACTGCTAGGGACCATAGTAGTAGCGCATTTACACAATAACCGCTACTGCTAAGTTTACTAAAAAAATTAGTCCCACCTCGCTTCGTGAAGAGAGTTTGTACCACCTTAAATATGTTACTTCTCAAACTTTCACAACCACTTGGTCTTCATTGAACTCTATGTGTAGAATTTGTGGCCGCAATATGAGTCTGCACCAGTTCCTAAACTGATGAGGACTCATATTGACAAATCAGATTGTACACAAAAAGATCATTAATGATCAATGTATTTTTTATGTCTATTTTTACATGCTGACACATAGCAGTAGCGCGCTCTTTGTGAAAGGCGCTACTGCTAGGTCGTTTAGCAGTAGCGCCTTTTACTGTAGCGCGCTACTTCTAAGCCATTCCATCTCCCCCCCCCATCTCCGACCTATCCGATCCACTCACACACTCACTCTCACTCGATCTCCCCCTCAACCCCCCACGCCGGTCCTCCCCCGTCGCCCCTCCTCCGATCTGCGCCGCCGCCACCTCCTCCTCCTCGCTGGACTCGGTATCGGCCTCCTCCTCCGTCCTCCCTCTAGTCGCCGCTGGCCGGCCCCTCCTCGCTCCGCCTTCCTCCTTCGTCCTCCCTCCACTCGCCGCCGGCTGGCCCCTCCTCACTCCATCTTCCTCCTCCGTCCTACTCTCTTCTCCCTCCTCGAGTCGGCCCTCCTTCTCCCTCCTCCCTCCTCCATCCACAACCCCTCCTCCCTGCTACACTTTGATTTAGTAGGCTAGTTGATTTAGTTGATTTAGAACATTTTGATTTAGTTGATTTAGTATGTAGTTGATTTAGTTGATTTAGAACATCTTGATTTAGTTGATTTAGTAGGCTAGTTGATTTAGTTGATTTAGAACATTTTGATTTAGTTGATTTAGTATGCTAGTGGATTTAGTAGGCTAGTTGATTTAGTATGCACCATTTTATTGTTATTTTTTCTGTACATGGATAGGTAGATGCATGCTTTTGTTTTTTTGTAATAAGTTATTTTTTGGCAAAAATGTAGGTGCCAATTTAGTTAAATTTGCCACTTGTTTTTTTAATCAATTATCTTAGGAAATAGGGCCAAATGAGATGAAATGTCTTGGTAGGTGGTACCCTTATTTGGTAGATATTTGTGAAAAGTTTTTTTGGCAATAGGTGCCACCGAAATGTTTTGTCCATAAAATTGCTTCTCGCGGAAGAACCAAAAATATCACATGCTACTGTTTTTCTTTCATGTGAAGTGAATCGTTAATCCTTTGCTCATATTGCTTTAGGAAAATGGCGCCACCACCACCACTATGTCGACTGTGCAAGTCAAGGTGCGCCATCAGCCTTGCAACTGGCAAGTTGTTCGGCATCTACTTCCAGCCGAGTTTTCGTCATGCGGCGGTAAGAAATTAGATGAAATGTAACAACTATTTTATTTTTAGTGTTGGCATTACTGCATTGTGTCATTTTGCTTTTTTTACACAGATCGTCCCGTGCAATGTGAGGTTGAAATTCAACAAGCTGACAGGAGAGACTGTGACATTTGAGGCTCCTGGGGGGCCGTACACTATGGAGGTCGAGAAAGGACGCAATTTTCGCAGATTAGAGGAGATGGATGGGCCCGTTTCCTTGCCCACATGCGTCTTACTGGTGGTGAGTTGATCAGCTTCTCCTTCAGAGCAGAAAGACCCAAGTTGGCTGTCATTTATCTCAACCTGGAGGAAGATGACGAAGATGATGAAGATAATGAGGACCCACTCGATGAAGATGATGAGAACCCACTATATGAAGCCATCATAGCTCAAAGAATGAGGCTGAGCGAGGAGGAGGTGTGCAACCTATGGGACATAATTCCGCCACGTGATGACTTTGTTAGGGTGCCATTCGTGACCCGCCTGACAAGTACCATGGTCGATCGGCATGAAATGGTATGTTATACGTACTGCCTGTAGTAATTTGATGATATATATATATATATATATATATATATATATATATATATATATATATATATATATATATGCTTTATTGTTATACTTACAAATGCAAATTATTCGATGATATGCTTAGTGAATCCGATGATATGCTTAGTGTAGAGTCCAATGATATGCTTTGTGGAATCTAGTCGATGATATGCTTTAGTGTAGAGTCTGATCACATGCTCTTATTAGTGTAGAATCCAAGGAACTATTAATAGTGTAGATAATCCATATATACTTATTAGTAGAATTCATGATTAGTTAGTACAAATGCGTAGTACTGTGTCTTTTGATAGTGTAGAAATCTAGACTTAATAGAAATATATTTGTAAGAGTATGTGCGAGGCTATTTATTAATTGATATGTTTTTTTTATTCAGAAATTGCCAAAAAACCTATCTGTCAGTTGTGGTATCGAGCCTGATAAAGAAGGCTCAGCTGGACTACGCCTTACCGCAAGGGGCTCCGTCACCACCTGTACTTACCGCATGGACTCAGACGGTCGCACACACTTAAACTCGGTTGGGTGGAAGAGATTCCTCGTTGGCAAGAATCTTCGTGTTGGACAGGCCATCCTAATTACTATCAGGAACACCCACCGCCCAGGCTTGAGGATGATGATCGTCGTCGATATCATCTAGAACTACATATGTGTGTGTGTGGCTATATCATCTAGAACTACATATGATGATCGTCGTCGATATCATGTAGAACTACATATGATGATCGTCGTCGATATTATCTAGAACTACATATGATGATCGGCGTCGATATCACCTTGTACTGCTTGAGGATGCATGTTGAGTATATATGAAATTATTATCTAGTACTCCCTCCGTTCCAAATTACTCGTCGTGGTTTTAGTTCAAATTTGAACTAAACCACGACGAGTAATTTGGAACCGAGGGAGTACTACCTAGTACCTATAATGCTTTATGAAATTGATATCTAGTAGTACCTAGTATCTGGAAATTGCTGTTTATTGAAGCTGAAACGGGGTAGGAAGCCGGGGGGGTGATGAAAGATATAGCAGTAGCGCGGGGCAAGGAAATTGCTACAGCTAATTAATAGTCGCGCGTTCCGGAAACGCGCTGCTGATACAGTCCATAGTAGTAGCGCGTGTACAGACCGCGCTACTACTAACAGTTAGTTGTAGCGCCTTATTGGTAGCGCGGCTGCCCGCGCTGCTGATAGCCTCAAAACCCGCGCTACTACTAGGGTTTTCCCTAGTAGTGACATTCTGGAAAAAAATAGCACCAAGAGCAAGGGAAGCAGCAATTCGGTGCCCAGGTGCATGTGCACCTGGGTGTGAACAGTAAAATCAAATTAAATAGCAAAAATAATTCAAAATATTCTTTTTTTGGCATTCAAGATGTTTCAATGTGTGATGTGCATGCAAAAATTTGTGACGTTTGGACATTCAAGACGGTCGTGGCAAAAAAAGACAAAATTTGGCTGTGAAAGAAACTTTGAAAAAGTACATTGTTTGGGCTTGTCTTTTTTGCATAGAGCTCCTCAAATGTCCAAACATCACGATGCCAAAACAAATCAGAATTTCTAGAAAATTTTACTTTGTCATGAGCTTTCTGTTTATCGGATGTAGATGAGTCTGGGCTCATATTTGAATTGCTGCAAGAGTAAGAACATCTACAACCAGATTTGACAAATTCGCTCCCCTAAACATCCACGGACGCGCCCGGACGTGACCCCGGACAGCCTCTGATATCTACTAACGGACAACCACACTCCTCATCACTAAACCCTCAAATCCATGCACTTCCATCATACACATGAATATCGGAAGATTATTGAGTAGTTCCACGATTCAACCATAGTTCAACCATTAGTGACGGTTCGTGTTGAACCGGTACTAAAGGGGGGACCTTTAGTCCCCACCCTTTAGTGCCGGTTACAGAACCGGCACTAAAGGGCCTTACGAACCGGTGATACAGCTCAGTTCTGCACTAGTGTAACCATATACCCCAGCAAACAGCCGCCAAACCAACCATATAGAACTTTTCAGCCAATGGAAAGAATGCATTGCACCAAGAGCAGGCCTCTTCTATTATGCTCCCTCCGTTCACTTTTATAAGTCGTTTCACACAACTAAAAATATGTTGCTTTGCATGGTGTCTGAAATGTCCTCAAGGCCTTATGAAAGTGAATAGAGGGAGTATATGATATGCATGCTTGTGCACATTCTGGAAAAAAATAGCACCAAGAGCAAGGGAAGCAGCGATTTGGTGCCCAGGTGCATGTGCACCTGGGTGTGAACAGTAAAATCAAATTAAATAGCAAAAATAATTCAAAATATTCTTTTTTTTGGCATTCAAGATGTATCAATGTGTGATGTGCATGCAAAAGTTCATGACGTTTGGACATTCGAGACGGTCGTGGCAAAAAAAGACAAAATTTGGCTGTGAAAGAAACTTTGAAAAAGTACATTGTTTGGGCTTGTCTTTTTTGCATAGAGCTCCTCAAATGTCCAAACATCACGATGCCAAAACAAATCAGAATTCCTAGAAAATTTTACTTTTTCATGAGCTTTCTGTTTATCGGATGTAGATGAGTCTGGGCTCATATTTGAATTGCTGCAAGAGTAAGAACATCTACAACCAGATTTGACAAATTCGCTCCCCTAAACATCCGCGGACGCGCCCGGACGTGACCTCGGACAGCCTGTGATATCTACTGACGGACAACCACACTCCTCATCTCTAAACCCTCAAATCCATGCACGTCCATCATACACATGAATATCAGAAGATTATTGAGTAGTTCCACGATTCAACCATAGTTCAAACATAAAATTTGTTTGAAGTAAATTCAAACATTGAACGAGAGAACGGCGGTGCTTCCCTATTGCAAAGTCTCCCGAACACGAGAGATCGCTGGAGCACATTGATGTTGTTGTGAAAACCAGGCATGCTAAAGAAAGCATGTGAAGTCCATAAGTCATTTGATGCCACTGCTTTGGGTATGATGGTGGCCTCTTTGGTGTGATGTTGGTACATCCCGTACAAATCTTTGGGACAGTTCTTCCATTTGCCAATTCATGCAATCAAGCAAATGGTATCTATCGTTCCAATTCATGCAAGGTAGCTACCCTAGTTCATGCAAGGTTGAGATCTCTCGTGTTCGGGAGACTTTGCTCGAGAGATCTATCGTTCCAATTCATGCAAGGTAGCTACCCCAGTTCATGCATGCTCGAGAGATTCCAATACATCAAGCAATTGAACGAGAGATCGCTCCAATTCATGCAAGGTAGTACCCCAGTTCTTCCATTTGCCAATTCATGCAATCAATTAAACTGAGCATACCTAAAAAGCCTCTTGCCGCTCCAATAGCCATCAACTTTTCTGTTTGGAAATTTGGTTCTCTCATCTACTCGCTTTCAAACACCTGCATCACGTCGCGGGCAAATTTTACAGTGGTCTTTAGGCATGTACTCTTTCCCATCCGAACCATCCCACCAACGGCGTCGGCGACGGTACCTAGTGCAAGCATTCTCATAGTTGTCGTGCATTTATGCTTAACAGAGAACGAGAGTTGCCACAACAATCCCTAATGAGCCTGAAGTAGGGAGCACGTGCATCCACTCCCTCCACCACGCACAAGAACAATTAGGATCAAAGTAGTACTTGTAGAGTAGCCGTGCTCCAGTGACCCTATCCCGGTTTGAAACTCCTCCCTTTGATCGAACCCTTGAAGTTTGGGATGTGTTCCACCTCCCTGTCCATTTCCTCCCGGATGCTCATGATCATCATCATCTCGACATCTTCGTCCGACTCTAACGAATCAAGAACTCATTTTGCATTAATTCATCAAGCTCCATACTCCTCATCTGATGAACCATCCGAATTAATCCATTATTTTCCCTACAAACGAATCACAAAAAAATGCTCGAGCAATTTGTCGAACAAATAGAGGGCAAGGCGCACTCCAAGAATAGCCGGACGTACTGCAGTGGCGTCCGGGGCGGCAACAGTGTCCGGAGCGGCGAGATGACCAGGGAGGAGTTTTGTGGCGGTGGTGACAACCCGCACTGCAGACATCAAGCAAGGAGGGGGGGCTCGCCCCCGCCCGGGCTTGGCCCGGCGGAACCCTCTGGCGAACACGAGGGAGGAGGAGGGTGGGTAGAGGAGGGAGGTGGCCGGCGCTAGGGCTTCGCCCAACTGCCACCCGCGGGAGCTACAGGGGCAAGTGGAAAAGTCAAATGGAGAATTCAAGCACCTTGCATTGTACACAACCTAAGTTGTACGCTCTTTAGTGCAAGCCAACGGTTAGTTCATGTCTCATGGCGTCGGCTGTTTGCGGGTATTCTCGTATACATGCATATACATATGCATCTTGCCATCGTCGTGTACATTTGTATTTCTCGAAGAAGGAAAATTGGCGTATACACGTGCCTTGAGCTCGCACTCGGACAGAGGCCGCCGATCGAGCAGGAAAAGAAAAGGTAAATGGAAGTAACCGCCGGCCGGCCGCTCTATACTTTGGGCGCGGATGGAGTTGGCGTGCTTGGAGGTTTCAGGTCTTCGTACCTAGCAAAGTTGCAATTAATCAGACAGAGAGGGATGCATGGATCATACGCCTGAATTCGAATGCCATTGCCATGAGCTAGATGGGCAGGGGGACAGGGAGAAATTGGTACCTGGCGTATGGCGAAAGTGGGCGCCCTGGATCAGCAGTGGCAGCGGCGGTGGGAGGAGCTCCATTGGGGTTGGAATCCAACAGCGGCGAGGACGACTGGGCTGCAGCCTCGGCGGTCGTGCTCGTTGCTGCATCCGGAGAGGCGGCAGTGGGCGGCGGTGATGGAGAATCACCGGCATCCATTTTCTTGCTGCCGCTCCTGCTGGGTGTTGGGGAAGACGGTGGCTTCAGCCCCTCGTACCTGCGACGCCATCAGGAAATTAATGGATCCATCAGAGGCCAAACTCTTCACTCAAATGCCAAGGATGTAACATCGATCAGTTGGTTTGCTTACGCCGCGTAGGGTGAGAGCGGCCGTGGCTTTGCAGAAGCAGCGGGAGCGGCCGGAGGAGGAGGAGGAGGAGCCGGAGCAGCTGGTGCTGGTGCCGGTGCCGGTGCCGGTGCAGGAGGCGACTCCTTCACTGCCTGACCGGTGGTGCCGCTGCTAAAGCTGGGTGTTGGGGAAGATGGTGGCTTCAACCCTTCGTACCTGCAGCAATGCAACAAAATGCATCAGCAAATGATCGTCTATTACCATCAGTCCATCAGGATACCAGTCCAGTCGGTTCACTTACGCCGCGTATGGCGAGAGCGGCCGCTCTGTTTTTGCTGCTGCAGCTGGTGCAGGTGCCGGCGCCGGTGCTGGAGGGGCTGCAGCTGGTGCTGGTGCCGGTGCCGGTGTTGGAGGTGCTGCTGGTGCCGGTGCCGGTGCCGGTGCTGGAGGTGCTGCAACTGGTGCTGGTGCCGCCGCTGCTGCGGGAGGCGACTCCTTCGCCGGGGGCGGTGCCCTGCCGGGGTCGGAGGGGACTCTGGCGAGGAGGTCCTCCGTGGGCAGCAGCGGCGCGGTGGTCTCGGCCACGAGCTCCACCACCTTGCAGTAGGCCGCCCTCCTGTTCTTGGCCACGCACGCGATCAGCTCCGCGACCTGCAGGTTGGACACCAGGCCGCCGACGTACGTGTCCCGCGGCGACACCACCAGGTTGTGCGTCTCCTTGTACGCGTCCGTCGGCCTC
Organism: Triticum aestivum; assembly: GCF_018294505.1. NCBI lineage: Eukaryota > Viridiplantae > Streptophyta > Magnoliopsida > Poales > Poaceae > Triticum > Triticum aestivum. Next base: position 382,672,889 of record NC_057808.1, on the reverse strand, counting down.
TCCATGCCCCCCGGCCGCACGATCGTGTACGGCACGCCGCTGGCCACCAGCGCCTCCTCCGCCATCTTCTTCCAGCACAGAACGCCCCAGAACAAGCTGCTCGATCGATCATGTGAAAACTCCATCAATCCTTGGCCAAAACAAAGTCTGGTTCGAAAGAGGTAGCGGCGTCGACGTGTTTACTTGAGGAGGGCGGCGGGGAAGCCGAATCTGGTGGTGCCGAGGGAGGTGACCAGGACGAAGTGCTCGACGCCGGCCTTGGCCGCGGCGCGCACGAGGTTGTCGGTGGCCACGTAGTCGATGCGGTAGGGGCCCGTGACGTCGAGGATCTCCTTCTCGCTGGCGCCGATGGAGCACACCACGAGCGCCGCGTCGCCGATGGCCGCCTTGATGCCCGCCTCGCCCTGCTTCTCCAGGTCGCACTCGACCAGCTCCAGCCTCGAGTCCGCGGCGCTCCCTTCGCCGAGCTCCAGCCGCTCCACGCTCTGCACGAGGGGCGACGCTCTCTCCTTGCTCCGGACGGCCGCGCGGACGCGGAAGCCCAGCTTGATGAGCTCCCTGCACACGCATGGCATCATCTCCCAAATGCATTACGCATGCAGCAGCCAACGGAACCGCAAACTGCCGGCGGCGATCGAGCAGAGTTGAAGAGTAGTACCTTACGGTCCGGGAGCCGACCTTCCCGGTGGCGCCGGCGACGAAGACGAGGTCCTGCTCCTTCACCGGCGTCGTTGCGGCCGCGGCCATCGCGTAGACGCGGCCGGCGGGGAAGGAGCGAGCAGAGGAGGAGGGGCGAGCGAGTGATCTGAGGGGCGCGCCATGGTGATACCCGCACCTGCGCGACCTCCGCGCCGAGGCAGAGCACGCGAGCGGGCCGTTGCCGCCGGCGACGCGGCACCGGGGCAGCGGCGCCGAGAGGGACACGGCGGCGGCCTTGGCCTCCATGTCGATCGAACCGTTGTAGCTCTCCGCCGCTCCAGTTACTCCCTGGATGTCACTCGGATTCCCCTGATCTCCAGCCCCCGCGGCGGCTGCTGGTGGCCTCGTATCGCGTCGAGGGGTGATGTGTGGTGTCCGACGTGGCGCGGCCGCGTCCCCGGGCTGGGATAACGTGGGGCCCTCTCCTCATCCCCTCGTCCAGTGTCCATGCAAGGAGTGAAGAGAACCGAGGTGGCATGGGGACATGGCCGGTCGTGCCGTGGATGGCGACGCGGGTGTAAAGATGGAAAAGACAGAGCAGAGAGAATAATGGATGAACAGCTATTCTATTGATTGAAGATTGGGGTATTTATACGGATGAGGCGTTTCGGTGCCCGAGCCCAGCTGAGCTCGATATTTTTGCCACACGTTCTGTGCTTGGGATCCATGAAAAGGCGTCTGACTGGACTGCCACAGTAGGCATATGTGGGCCCTAGGTCAAGCGGCGGGGCGACGGAAACAGTCGTGTGGTCTGGTCCGTGGCCCAGAACGTGATGGGGTTTTCCGAGCCATGGACCAGAACGTGTGGTCTGGTTCGTTCTGGAAACACTTGCCGGCCCGCGTATCCGTCTTGCTCCCAACCACTCGCCGGCGGCGCTCGGTCAACACCGGCGGTACCTGCGTGCAAAAAATGGAGGATGCTGGCATGGAGTTCCTCCTAGATGCCGTTGACAGGTTAGGTATCTCAGATCTGCTTTCGCTTCTTTTCTTTTGCCGCATGTTTCTCAGGTTCCCCTTGCGAGAGGAGTTTGCCGACAGCCATGGACAACCAGATTCGATTCCTCTGGTCCTGCTGGCAAACATCGGCTCGGGAGCAGCCGTGCCTGCAGACTCGGATGCTGGCTCTGGGTGTGGTTAACAAATCGGTGGCGAAGTCAATGGTGCCCCAAGAGCTGGGGCCGGCGAAGACCGGACTCATCTTCGACGAGGTCTGCGCAGTCAACTGACAGGGTCAACCCGCAGGCCCCTGAGTGGACAAAAAGGTACGAACGTAGGATGTTGGTGCTTCTAGGAATTGACTGTTATTGCTAGTTCCTGCACATTACTGTAAGTTGCCTAGTTCTGGCACAAACCTTGGTTACTGTAGGATTTTAGCTTCTATGGCTAGTGCCTGCTGATTACTGGGCGCAGAGGACAAAAAGAAAATTCAGATGTAGATTAGAATGTGTGAGTTTCAGGCAACACATGGTTAGTGATGGATTCTGTAATCTGAATCAATTGGAACCTTTGGCTTTCCATTCCCGTAAAGCTTCCTGGTGTCATGGTTTCAGACATTTGTTACATAAAATAGAATAAATTGCAAAAAAAATTGGAACCTACTAATCGTGCTGCCATGAACCGCAGATTACAGCTGGGTAGTGGTCCACCAGATCGGGCACTATACCCTCCCAGAATGAGTGCTATGGAGCAGTCGATTGGCAAAATACGCGGAGGAGCCAACAAAGAGTGTAATTAAGCCAGAACTTGGCCTGAGTTTCGATTCGTTGGGTGAGGCATATGACTTATAGAATTTGTATTCCTGTGAGATTGGCTTTGGTATTAGATGGGATAAGAGCACATTAAACGCAAAGAGGACAAAATGCATGCAAGAGATTGTCTTTGGTTGCTCGGTGAGTTCTAATTATTCTTTTGTTAATGTTTTTTTATTTCGGGAAACATTTTTACCGTGTGTTCTGCTGAACAACTTGCAGGGCAAGCCGGAGACTGAGAATAGTAGGTGATGCAGATGTGAGTGCCTGGCCTTGATTAGGTTGTTACGTGCAGCAGACAAAACCTGGTACATACAGAGCGTCGTGAAAGCCACAACCATTCTATGTCGTTGATAATGGGCGAGAAAGTGCACTGGCTGTCGCAGAAACACATTGATGTGTACACAAAGGATTTGATAAAACAGTTCAGGGAGAATAGTGTGAACCTTGGGAAGGTATACAACATAATTGGCAGTTTCTTTGGGTCAGTCGAGAAAGTGCCATTCACAAAACGGACTCTAAGGAACATTTGCGGTAAGATACGTCATGAGCAGGCAGAGGACGATGTTAGGAAAAACTTTGGAGGTGTTTGCTGACATTGTGAATGGTGATCATGAATTTACATCCAAAGTTTTGGCAGATAGAACAAGGTGAAGAACTTCATGTGGACTAATGGTAGCAGCTGAATGCAGTACAGGTTCTTTGGTGATGTGGTCACTTTCGATACAACTTACAGGACAAACCTACATGACAAATAGCAGAGAGATGGCATCGTACGAGGGGCTGAGTAAGCGGACAAGGTTCTGTAGCATATGTCGTCATGAGGGACACAAATGGACTACGTGCCCCGAAAGAGGGGATGCACCAAAGAAACCGCGGAAGCCTGGGAAGTGCAAGAATTGCGGCATGGAATGACACCGCCGAACCACATGCACTAGGCGGATGGGTGTTGCTGAGAAATGAATTATGAACTTTAGATACTATGTATTATTGTAGTTCCAAGGACTTTTTGGTGTGTTTCTGTGAGCGTTGCTCCACGCTTGTTCCTCCGTTTTGATAGTCATGTGGCAGACTGTAAAAGTTAGAGCAAACATTTGTTTAGCAATCATCTGTGAATTATTCATTTGGTTAGAGCAAACATTTGTTTAGCAATCATCTGTGACTTATTCATTTGGCAGACTGTAACTTGAGTGTGAATTTAAACTATTTGCTAGGACATGTTCGATATTTCAGGTTTTTCTTCTTAGTAATTGAAGTTGGTTCTCATTTTCACCAGAGGGGATTACCTGCGTGGAATAGAAATAATATGTGCACGGATGATGTAGTTTTGGTGACACCTGGCCAGCATGCACACATAGCCCCGGTTTGGGCACGTCTCCAGTTCAAAATTCGAAATGCAAGCTGTGCAGACTCAGGTGGCATGTGGGAAACCGGCGTCTGCTGTATAAGAGCAGGCGACCCGGCAGCCCACCCTTGGTGCTTTTCAGTAGTCCTGCACTTTTCAAACCATTTTGAAGCTAGAAGTAGTAGCAATGGCGCCTTCGTCTGTCGAAACTGCAAGGAGTGGCACGACTAGGAGGTCTGAAGGTGGGCACTGCGTCGGAGGACAGCAGATTCAGGTACGTAAGATTTGCTCCTATTGCGAACTGAACCAGGTTGCAGAGCAACTGAATCCGCTCATTTTGCAGCCATGTCCTTCTTCCATTGGGACGAGCAGATGGGTGGGTGCATTTAAAGCCAGCCCGACTACTCACCGTTTGGAGGCCGGTGGCGTGAATGGCTCAGGCTGGCTCACATAACACTCCGAGCCATCGGACTTCAGTCTGTTCCGCCTCCCTAGCGTAACCCGCCGTTGCAATGATTGAGCTCCAACGGTTGGCTGGGAAAGGGAAAATACGACGGTAAAATACATTGGATGGAACGGATCCACGTGCGAGTCTGTGGTGTAGATTTCAGGTTCATCTGAGCCCGGGCTCAGAAACTGATTTTCATATTTATACCCAGTTTACAAGGCGGTTACAAAAGGAGGCAGTTTTCAAAAGTGGCACCGACATAGCAGTGATTAATAGTTAATTAACCTAATTAATTAATTCCTAACACTCCTCCTAATCAATGCTTGTCTTTGTGAATATACATCATCTTGATAGTCTCCTCCTAGTATGTATTTGCCTTGAACGTTCATCATCTTCATCTTGGAAGTCTCCTCCAAAAAACCTGTGGGAAAAATATAAGGAGAATAGTGTAGATATGTTGCTAAAACTCCTTTAAACCTAGTGGGAAAATAAATAAGGAGAAAATGATGCAACATATAATGATTATTGTCTCTTGATAACTCATACGAGAAAAACCTTTGAAGAAGGAGAAAACTCATTGGTGAGTTTAGAGAACAATAAATATGTCTTGAGTACTTCCTTTAAAAACCCCGATAGGGAAAATAGAAAGTATGACATATAACCTTTGAGAAGATATTGCCTCATTAAAAACCGTTACGAGAAACTTTGAGAGAAAACTCATAAGGGAAAAGAGTGCGATTATATATGCCATTGAAAACTCCTTTAAAACCCAATGGAAAAAATATAAGGAGAAAATGATATGACATATATGAACACTTGTATCTCTATTGTCTCGTTAAAAACCTTTTATGAGAAACCATTAGGGAAGAACTCGTGAAGGGAAAAAGAGTACAATATATGTAATCTGATGATTGTTAACAGGTTATACTTTGGGAGATTACCCCCCTGGACTTTGCATATCAGGTGGATGTCTCATATCAATTACATTGACATGATCATGACATTATGAATAATATGTCGGTTTTTCCAATATTTTGTTTGCAAATTGTTTCATCACTTTTCTATAATTCATGAGGATAAGTGATCTCGAGCAATGTGCTTTGTGATATTGCTCTTCATATAACCTGTATGTATTGAGTAATACAAGTGGTAGCATCTTGATAAATCAAGTTATGTTATTCTGATGAATCTCAACCACATGGTTTTGAGTGTGGTTTATCATTCTGCCGAGCCATGCATATTTTGCAATGCTTGTAGATAAAGAAATTATGTGAGAATGATAAGTGGAAGTAGTTGTTAAAGTCCATTTTGATGACTTTGATAAGAAGACTATTCCAATGAATTCAGTCATTGATGTGGCATTGTTGGGATCAAATAAAGAGCCAATATCATTTCATATATCATGGTCATATCTTGATTTTCTTGATGGAATTGTCCAAGATTTATTGTGAGCTTGAGATATAAGTTGATATTTCTTATATCAACCATATACCTTTGTTGGGGGTTGCACTCTAAACAAACATAGCAAGGATAGTGTCAGGCCTGACATGGTTTGCAATTATATGAGTGCTTTGTTATTAGTAAGATAGAAATTCAGGTGTTGATATCACTTAATTATCACCCCTAGGTATGAATGGATTTGTATCCTATTAGTATGACCATACATGAATTATTGTTGGTACAGTATATCCACATTGAACTTCTCATATATGTATTGGATATATGTAGACTGATAGTTCTTGAGAGAATGCTCAAGTTGTAAACTTACGCTAAATTTGGTTCAATCCAAATTTTCCGTCTTGAGATGATTTTGTGTATGTTTAGGTCTTGTATAGATATTAATGATGAGGTCATCAATATACACTGAGGTGATGAAAGAAAATCAAATTGATTCTTTTACTAAACATGTAAATAATCATCATTATTCGAGTAACCCTTTTGAAGAAGGAACTCATTTAGTCGGTAGTACCATACGATTTACGACTATTTCAAGTCATAGAGTGACTTATGAAGTTTTACACAAAATTTGTTGCGATTTGCTTTTGAATTCGGAAGTATAAGCCCTTCAGGGACTTCAATATAGATTTCCGAAACGAGTGACTCATATGAGTATGTAGCCACTTCATCCATCAACTGCATGGATAGTTTTATTATTTTATTGCCAATGATATTTAGTATCGAAACATAATTCCTCTCATACCAAGCGGGTATGTTACATCGTAATCTATGTCGGGTCTCTGCATGAACCCTTTTGCTACAAGCCTCGCTTTCTCACCACCTTATTGACTTTGTTCATGAATGAGAAGTTTTTAGTATTTCATATGGAAGATACTTATGAGAAGTAGGTATTACTGCGGTAAATACCACTCGTTTGCACAGCGAGTGCTATTCTTCGTTACTTGCTTCCTTTTATGTGAACCAGTATGAGTGCAAGAGGCACTCTACCATGGATTTTGGTTCAGGTCCCAAAAGGTTTTAGCAATTTGAGAAGAAATATATGTCGACAAATGTAGTCTTTAGTTTATATGATTCTAATGGAATCATTGAAGTTTGTGGATAATATCTTCATTCCTTTTTAACTCCTTGTGATTTCCTACAACAAATGGAGTCAAGGTGTCTCGATGTCCCGGCACCAAAACATTTGTGCACATTTATGCCGGGCTTTGGATGATGAGCATCTAGTCAGGTGTCTCTCAACTTGATGTTGAATTACATTTACTGGTTGAGAATTTGATTTCCTCTATTTCCGCGGAAGCACATGAGAAGTTATATCTCGTTTTGTCAGATTTTCTCCTCCCTTGCTCTCATTTGGGAAGAAGAGTGGTTTATCAGGTACCTCCACTCTTTCTGACACTTACTGCAGGAATATAGAATTTAGTGACACCTTGTCATCAGTAAATGTATGTGGCAAATTTGCAATGTGTTGCAAATATATGATTCTCTAAACTTCTAGTTCAGATTCTTTGAGTGCGTGGATATAAGGATTGAATGTCAATAACATTTCTAATTTATTTCTCGGCATTATTTGTGGTACTTATCTCCCCCTAATGCTTGAAAATATCCTTATTGCTGATGCAATCAACATACGGGCTATGAATAATTTTGATTGACGGATAAATTGTTATTCCTCACATAGATCCCTAATTTTCTGTGAGTGCCCATTGATGTACGCTGGAGTGGTGATATCGGTATGTAACCGAATTATCGCAGATGGGAGATACTTTGTTGATTTTCACGTAGTAACTACAAGGGAAAAGTAGTATGATATGCAGTTGGTATGATTTAGATCATACTTACGGTGTGTAAGGCCGTATGTGTCCAACAAGAGGCTGGTAAATTTACAATTCTTTAAAAGTGGTCATGTAATTCATTTAACTCTCTTTGATAAGAAATTTAGCTAAACCATTCTGGGTATGCACAGAAAGTACTTAATGCAAAAAATGCTCATTGAATGAGTTCAACAACATTGTTCATTCGAATGGGTTTATGGATCCTGTTTTCACAAGAATTTGCTCTTACTTTGATAAGTTGAGCAATTTTTTTTAGTAAGATCATGCATGGTTGTGTGTGATAAGAGACACACCTAAAAACATTTTATGAATGTGTATATGAGTATCATGGAGTATCTAAATTATCCCAAATAATGGTTAAGCAATCCAGACATATCTTTTGAATGTGTTCAAGGAAGAATAAGTGTCCTGCTTAGAATTTTAAGGTGAGAGTGCCTTAAAACTTATTTCTCCAATGACACATGCGGTGCACATAAAATCTGATGATTTGGGAAAATTTGTTACTTGATAACAGGATTGTCAGCTGGAAAGGGCACGCGCGAGCGTCCGGCTTCGAGTAGGATGACGTGCGTGGTGACTACGTCCGCGCGTGTTGCACCATTCCCTGGCGTGGCCGAGCTCGTGGCCGCAATGGTCATTGTTTTCGCTCGTCCGTACGTTGGTGATGCGCGGACTCACCACACCAATACATGGACGGAGGCTTTGCTACACACACGGACGATTTTTACAGGCTTTCACAGGCTGTCACATGTGACATAATTTAATTGGGATTAAGTGGAGGAAGAGCCCCGCCCTCCCTGATGGCGGAGAAGTTAATTAGCACTAAGACCTCCGTAAAAGCCCGTTGTTTGCCCGTGAGTGTAGGATTATTGCATGGATGGGCCAATTTTTGGATGATTTTCTCTTCAATTTTGTTAGAGAATAATTAAGTATGATTATTGAGGATAATCTCCTTATCTTTGTAAACCGACGGGCAGTTAGAATCTGCCACCGTGGCGTCTCTTGTCCCGTCTCCTCTAACCGACGCGTCCCTTGGATGCAACCCTTCGGAGGGTATATATTGTACAATCATCATCAATGAAAAACGCGGTTGATTCATTCTTGTGATTCTCTTCTAACACGTTATCAGCACTTTGCTCTCCGTTGACAGAAAGGCCCTGGACGAACGACAGCGCAGCGAGGAAGGGAGGTCGACTTCCATGGCGAGAACCAGCGAGACGCCCATGACGGGGCGCGGCCAGCCTCAATCTCCCGGAGCATGGCGCCCTCCGGCTTGGGCGCCAGTGACGGCAAGCCCATCAGCCCTTGGCGCGGCATCTCCTAGCGCGCGGCGCGATGCAGCGGTGACTGCCGCAGCAAGCCTCTCCCAGCGGCGGCGTCAACGACCGGGATTATGGCGGCTCGGCCTCGGCGGCGGCAAATGGAACCGGTGGCCATCCACCACGACGCCGCTCCTCCCGGGGCGGCAGCATGTTGCCAGTGGCTGACGGCGTCGATCGCGAGGGCGCGTGGCGTCGGCAACAGCGTTCGATGGGACAGCTGACCGCGCAGCAACAGGTAACGGCACGGCGGCCGGTAGGACTGCGGGCTGCTGCGGCGGCGCAACGGCGGCATGACTAACGCGGCCGTTCAAGAGAACAAGGAGGCGACATAGAAAAAAGAGGAACTGTTTCTGGATGGTTTTCTCGGTGCTCAAAGGCAACAGCGCTATCCACGGCGAGGACGAGCATGCGTCCGTCAGTATAAAAGGAAAATTGCTAATTCAGTTGTCTTCTTGTGATTACGATCATTAATCTAATGACTGATTGTTTCTCTTGTACGTATGTATGTACACTCACGCAAATCGATTCCATCGGAGCGTGGAGTCGGCGAGGGCGAAGTCGACTGGCGCACGGCCGAGGCCGGCGCTCAGCCCGTCCACGCACAAGGCGAGGCGGCGGGCATGACCTTCTGGCCTGGATCTCCAGGTCGCATCGGCGGCGGCTGCCAACGGCGTCGAATGAAGTAACGGCAGTTCTACCCGGCGAGGTGCGGTGACGTAGCGTGCTGCGTTGGTACGAGGCAATGGTAAGGCGCTGGTTACCAAGTGGGACGCACAGTAAGCCGATGACGCGGCCGCCGGATGCGTCCGGTTTCATTGGTAACAAAAGAAAAGGAAAAAAAACTTGGGCTTTGTGGTTTCGACCGATGGTTTCCTTTTGATTTTAGCTTTTAGCTATACATTGTTTTCCGATGTGTTTTGCAGTAATTTATGATATATTACTGTGTTTTAAAGCACATTTGTATATCAGCATATCTGATTAGGCAATTTGATGGTTGCTATATGTTGATGATACTTGAAAATTAATTTACTAAAAGGTAAATTAATTATGCATGATGATTTTATGCAGGATATGTTGGACATCCAAGAGAGAATTTTTTGCTGAGTTTGTTGTTGATGGTATCAATCATCGAATCTGGTCGATGTAAAGATTAACTTGAGGGCCTGGGATCTCAGTTCCCACATAACCACACCCGCTCAGGGCAGCAAAGTATGTTGCATTGCACTTCACTACACCATGATCTATAAAAATAGAGTATCTGATACTCTGGAGCTATTTTGAGGAGTAGTATGATCAATATAGGGTGATGATGATGCTTGAAGTGCACAGGAAATGGACACTCGTCCGGTTCCATGACTTGAAGTCTATGGTAGCATACAACTCTTATGTGCATCAGATCAACTTGTAGTTGAGATTCTGCAATATTGCAGTTCTGGATGTTAATCTCATCGAGATGCTCTCCACTTTTAATCCTTGTATGAGGATTTATATTGAACAATTTCGTCAATTGTGAAGGAAAGTGAAGGCATGATGAGAAGCAGAATAAGAATGGGGCTGAAAAGAGAAAAAGTCATTTCCAAACCAATGACAAGGCTAGCAACACTAATGGTTGCTATAAGTGTGGTTTTAGAACACGGGTTGCAAGGATATGTGATACTTCCATGCATTTGGTGGATCTGTGCATGCATCAATTGGCCTAGGGCAAGAGGCCCATGGGAACAAGTGTGAAGCTTACTTCCCTCGATATAACAATAATTTCCTGACGGTTGAAAGTACCCACACGTTCCTTGGAACGTGGGCAACCAAGAGCATGCTCAGCAAAATGAAGGTCCACTACTTAGTGTCGATGACATGCTAGTGGACTTCGCTACCAGTGATATACAATGTATGTATTTCTATATGAGTTCAATCATACCTTAAAATTGGTTTCTTTCTCTATAGAAGCCTATTGGAATAATCCAATTGAGAAGAAAACGTGTTAGTAGAAACTGGGTCTACTAACATGATGCTAAGGGAGATTAAGTATTTCCAGACTCTTGAGAAGAGTAGTGGAAACATCATGATAATTGTTGGTCGTGATGGGGTAATTGTTAGTTCTGGTCAAGCCACAATTGCACTCCCTAGGGGTACTACATGATAATCTTGGATGCGTTGATGTATCTAGTTTCTACTCGTACCTTGCTGAGTTTTAAGGATATCCGTCATGGTTTCTCTGTTGGAACCCATAAAATGAGTGAGGATGAAAGCCCACTCATGACTCAGCAAAAGAGGTTTGAATTAAATCCTACAGTAAAGACCTTCTCTATCTTTTGGATTAATATACTATACATACATTAAATTGGATACGCATTTGGCGTACAAGATAATTTTCTAGAATCTTGATAAGTTCAAGATATGGCATGGTTGCCTGGGTCTCCCTGGTATTGGGATGATAAGAAATTATTGATGGTTCTACTACACACAATTTAATGGTGTGAATTTTCCAAATTCATTGGATTATGTATGCACGATACATGTAGACTGGAAAATTGATCATAGGCCATCATATCTAAAGATAAAGGATGGGCCAGTAGATTTCCTTGTATAGGAGATGCCTGTGATCCAATTCAACCATTATATGGAATATTGAGATATCTCATACTATTTTTGGATGCATCGGCGAGATGGTCCAATGTGTGTCTTACTTCTATAAGGAACCATGCTTTTACAAAGCTTATTGCTCAAATCATTAATTTGAGAGCAAATCATCCTGAGAACAGGATAAAATCCATCAGAATGGATAATGCTACGAAATTTAGTTCGTGAGCATTTGATGATTACTGCCTAGATTGAGGCATAACTATGGAGCATATTGGTACTTTGTGTACATATACCCAGATTGATTTTGCGGAATCACTTGTCAAGAGGATAAGTTGATAGCAAGATTGCTCCTACAGAATTGTAATCTCCCAACATCTAGTTGGGGACATTGCAGTTTTACGTACTGCATATACAAATTCGACGAACTGCATATTATATGGTCTCCCCGTTGCAGTTAGTACGTGGAAATGAGTAAGTATTTCCCATCTGCGATTATTGGGTTGTGTTGGATACATACCGAGTTCACCATCGCAGCGTACATATATGGGCCCTCATAGAGAAATGGGGATCTATGTGAGGTACAATTCTCCGTCAATCATAAAGTACCTGAAGTCCTGAGAAAGGGACTTATTTATGGCCCGGCACACTGGTTGTATTTTTATGAGGACATTTTTCCGGCATTAGGGGGAGATAATAACCACATTGAATGCCAGGAAAATAGAATGATATGTGAATAGACGTCCTTAGGTCCACGTACGAATGAGTCTGAACCGGAGGTTCAGAAGATTATCAATTTGCAAAGTATCGCAAATAATCTGTCAATTGCATTTACTAGTATATAGGTGTCACAAAGTAAAATGTTCCCATAGTGAATGTGTCAGAAAGAGTGGATGTGACCCTGTGAAGCCCCCGATTCGATCGTACACTAATCATACACGCAAACGTGTACGATCAAGATCGGGGACTCACGGGAAGATATCACAACACAACTCTAAAAATAAAATAAGTCATACAAGCATCATAATACAAGCCAGGGGCCTCGAGGGCTCGAATACAAGTGCTCGATCATAGACGAGTCAGCGGAAGCAACAATATCTGAGTACAGACATAAGTTAAACAAATTGTCATAAGATGGCTAACACAAACTGGGATACATATCGAAAGAGGCGCAGGCCTCCTGCCTGGGATCCTCCTAAACTACTCCTGGTCGTCGTCAGCGGCCTGCACGTAGTAGTAGGCACCTCCGGTGTAGTAGGAGTCATCATCGACGGTGGCGTCTGGCTCCTGGGCTCCAACATCTGGTTGACAACCCGGAAGAAAGGAAAAGGGGACAAGGGAGAGCAAAGCAACCGTGAGTACTCATCCAAAGTACTCGCAAGCAAGGATCTACACTATATATGCATGGGTATCTGTGTAAGGGGCAATATCGGTGGACTGAACTGCAGAATGCCAGAATAAGAGGGGGATAGCTAGTCCAGTCGAAGACTACGCTTCTGGCAACCTCCATCTTGCAGCATGTAGAAGAGAGTAGATGGTAAGTTCACCAAGTATCATCGCATAGCATAACCCTACCCGGCGATTCTCCCCTCGTCGCCCTGTGTGAGAGCGATCACCGGTTTATATCTAGCACTTGGAAGGGTGTGTTTTATTAAGTATCCGGTTCTAGTTGTCATAAGGTCAAGGTACAACTCCGGGTCGCCTGTTACCATGGACACGGCTATTCGAATAGATCAACTTCCCTGCAGGGGTGCACAACATTACCCGGCACGCTCGATCTCTCTGGCCGGGCACACTTTCCTGGGTCATGTCCGGCCTCGGGAGATCAACACGTCGCAGCCCTACCTAGGCTCAACAGAGAGGTCAGCACGCCGGTCTAAATCCTATGCGCGCAGGGGTTTGGGCCCATCGCCCATTGCACACCTGCACATTGCGTACGCGGCCGGAAGCAGACCTAGCCCCCTTAATACAAGCGCGGGCTTACGGTCCAATGCGGCGCGCGGCGCTCAATCGCTGACGTAAAAAATAGCTTCGGCTGATACCACGACACCGGTTGCCCATATCTTGTCCCACGTGGCGGTTAGTGCATATAAGGTCAACGACCCAACTCAGATCAAATACCAAGATCTCGGTAAGCGTGTTATTATGAAGTAATCGCGGACGCCGACCAGGGCCAGGCCCACCTCTCACCTAGGTGGTCTCAACCTGCCCCGTCGCTCGGCCACAAAGTAACAGTAGGGGGCCGTCGGGAACCCACACCCACCTCTACCGGGATGGAGCCACCTGTCCTTTCAGCCCCCACATCGGAATCACTTGCGGGTACTCTACGAGCCGACCCGACTTTAGTCACCACATGTATCATATAATATGTATGTAAGTATATACCCGTGATCACCTCCCGAGTGATCACGGCCCAGTAATATAGCATGGCAGACGGACAAGAATGTAGGGCCACTGATGGAATACTAGCATCCTATACTAAGCATTTAGGATTGCAGGTAAGGGTAACAACTGTAGCAACAATGACAGGCTATGTAGCAGAATAGGATTAACCGAAAGCAATAACATGCTACACTACTCTAATGCAAGCAGTAGAGAGAAGGAATAGGCGATATCTGGTGATCAAGGGGGGGGGCTTGCCTGGTTGCTCTGGCAAGAAGGAGGGGTCTTCAACACCGTAGTCGTACTGGGTAGCAGCGGCGTCGGACACGGTGTCTAGCGAGAGAAGAGGGGGAAGAAACAATAAATATAATGCAAACATATGCATGACGATGCATGAAAAGACAATGAGTGGTGTTAGGTGTGCCCTAACGTGGTAGTAGGTGATACCGGCGACGGGGGAAAACATCCGGGAAAGTATCCCCGGTGTTTCGCTTTTTCGGACAGATGAACCGGAGGGGAAAAGTTGCGTGTTTGCTATGCTAGGGATTTGTGGCGGACGAACGGGATGTATATTCGGATTCGTCTTGTCGTTCTGAGCAACTTTCATATAGAAAACATTTTCATCTGAGCTACGGTTTATTTTCTATGTTTTTCTAAATTTTAATCATTTTCTGAATTTATTTATCTATTTAATTCTAACATTATCCAGAATAGTGCCTGCTGATGTCATCATGATGTCAGCATGACATCAGCAGTCAACAGGGTGTTGACTGGGTCAATTTGACGTGTGGGTCCTACATGTCATAGGTTGTTCACTAATTATCAGCTAACATTTTAATTAACAGGTTAATTAGATTTAATTAGTTAACTAAACAGAGTTAATTAAGTTAATTAGTTATCCTGATTAATTAATTGTTATTATTTTTATTAACATTTTCTTTTAACATTTCAGAGGGGGTGGCCCCTCATGTCATTGGCCCTAGGGACCATAGCAGGTCGGGCGTCTGGTGGGAGCCGGGGCTGCAGGCGAGGGGCAGCGCCGACGCGGCTGAGCCGGAGCTTGAGGTTGGGGCACGGGGCTGCGGTCGGGTGGCTCGCCGGAGCACAGCCACGGCGAGCCAGCCGTGGACGGCGAACAGCGGGGCCACGCGAGGCCGTGTGCGGGTTAGGCGCGGCATCGGTGAGCGAAGTGGTTGACCGAGACGGCAGGGGGCGCGAGCGGGGTGCCGGTCGAGTCACGGCGCAGGGAGGAGGCCGCGGCCGTGAGCGCGTGTGTGTGCAGACAACGGGCGTTGCGGTGGCGAAGCAGCACGGGGCCGGTGGCCATCAGGGACGGCAGCAGGGCCATAGCGCGAACGACGGGCGCGGTCGGATCCGGCGACGGGAGCAGAGTGGGAGAGGAGAGGGGCGGTGCAGGGGATCCGGCGGCGAGGCGTGATGAAGCGAGTCGGGGAGGAGGCGAGGATGAGCAGTCCAGCGAGGAGGAGGATGGGGACGACGTGGTCGAGGCGGAGAGGCTCCGGCGAGGTGGCTCCAGCAGGCGGCGTTGAACGGCGTCGAGGTCGTGCCCTGATCCATTTATGGATCGGGAAGGGGGCGAGGACGGGGAGGCGAGCGACGGGGTCGAGGTGGCGATGGTGTGGCAGCGCCGGAGAAGACGAGCGGTGTTGGGACGCCGACGGCGAGGTGGGCAGGGGGGCAGGGTTCAGAGCCCGATCTGGATCGAGGGGGGGAGAAGGAGGAGAGGGGATCATGCGGTGGGGAGTGGTGGTCGTGGGCTAGGGTTTGCCCCGGGATGGGGTTAAGGAGGGGGCGTGGGGGCCAGCTGGGCCGGCCTGATTGGCCCAGAGGCCAGCTAGGCCGTCGCCTAGTGGGGGGTTGCCTGCTTTTATTTTGTTGTTGTTGTTGTTTTGTTTATTTTCTTTTTCTGTCTTCTTCTAACCTTTAATTGCTTTAGTTTAAATAAAATACAACAGTAGTCTCTAAATTAGTATTACTAAGCATTCCACTTCCACAAATAACTTGGCACATTAATTAAAGTAGGGTGTATTTGTTTATTAACTTAAGAGCATTTAAATAATAGTTTTTGCTAGGGTTTTATTCATCTTATAGTATTTAAATATTTTAAAAAGGTGTGGTTTCTCCACCATAATTTCCTATGCAATATTTGGTTCACTCCAAACATTTTAGTTTTAATATTTGAAAAGTTTTATTGTTTGCTTTATTTTGAATTTGAATTTGAATCGGTTTCGAACTAACGCGAGATTAGCAACAGTAATCGAAGTGACATGGCATCATTAGCAGAGGTTCACTGTAGCTTAATTATCTGGGCGTCACAATTCTCCTCCACTACAAGAAATCTCGTCCCGAGATTTAAGAGGTGAAATAAGGGGAAAGGTCTGGTTACGAAATTCTAACGAATCTTCTCGTTCTTGGTTGCTCTTCTCGAAGAGGTCGATCCATTTCCTTGATGTCTTCATTTCTCTGCTTTAGGTCATCATGATGAAGTCATCATCCTTTCTTCGGAAATTTCATCGTACTTACGAAAGGACAAGGGGTAACTTCGGAAGAACGGACCTTACAAGGTTGTCTATTGGGCAGATAACTTGGGAATGTGGTAGAATGTAACTCTCGAATAGATACTTAAGAAAATATCGAGAGTAAAGTAAGAAGGTACCATGAAAAGTTTCCAATGGGCAGGCAATCGTTAGATGGCCTAAGCAGAAGGTGAAGGGGGTTCAGAGCAATGAGAATAAGTATTGCGTCTGATACCAGAATAGATCACTTGGCAGGTGGCCTGTGAATTACATAAGAAGTCAAGCGCGAGGAATAACTTTGACAACAGGGTGTACAGGAGAGTCAGGTTTCGATCCTGTGGAACTGTGGGTTATGGGCCCACCATGTGAGTTAACGGTAGGAAGGGCGGTGACGTCTTGTATGACCAAGTAGGCAAGACATGTCAGCGGATAGCCTGTCAGTTATGTCGGCAACAACGTCGGTACCAAGGGCGAGGGACGAAGAGAACCATTTTCCTACTCGTTGAACGAGGCGGACCAGTAGGCAAAGTTCTTGTCCATCGGTGGCTACCGGAATGTCATCAACAATAGTAACAGGGTCTTGCTGAAAAAATTGTACATCGAGGTGTTTACATAAGCAGGAGAATATTACTGCTTAGATCATATAGATCACAAGAAAGGTTAAACCAAACAATGGAAAGGAAAATATGATTATCAGATTAAACAGAACAATGGAAAGGAAAATGTGTTTAAACACATATTTCAAGGGTATATCCTTCCCAAGGACAAGTAGAGCATGATATCCATGACAGGATATAATGTAGAAAACTCTTTAGGTAAGGGGAGAGAAATTTCATGACATTACCCATACAGCGGTGTTTGGATAAGTGAGCAGGAAACATTTAGCATTGGGCTTCAAATGTTCTTGCTGAAAATCGGAGTACCATAGACATGCTACGAGATAGCATTGACATGGTCATCAAGTGAAGATCAGACTTTGGAAACTCAAAGGATCCATCAGGAATAACATGTAGAATAAGTCTTACAATTTCCTCATGGAAGAATAGATAACCTTGCTGAAAAGGAATTTATAACAATAGGGCCTTCCGCCTAGGTGTGCTAGGCATGACATCAGCTTACCGGGTCATAAAATACCAGTATTATAACTCTTGGAAAAATGTTCCAACCATCATATCAGACTGAGATTCAGATCTGATTGGTGTCAAAATACCTCATACTCAGGATGCCTGAGAAGAAAAGGTGCAACACAAATTTACGAGATGACATTGTAAAATTCTCTGGAAACGAACTATGGAAGCGAGTTCTGAAACAAGAGTTCATCAGTAAACCAACGAGAGGATGAGAAGGTGGCTGATGAAACCAGCAACAATTCATCGAGGTTTCCAAAAAGATGGATTTCCACAACTATGTGAACAAGGAGATAACATTAGTCAGTTCAAATGATATAATGATGTAGACTCGAGGGAAACATACACAATTGAATAATGATAGAAAGGTGCACCCGGAAATTTGGACTAGGTAGCACGATCAATGTTCAAAAGATGATTCAATAAGCAATAGAGTTAGAATGAAACTATCGACCAATAACTTCAAAGCAATAGGGTTGCTAGAAGTTTAGGATTTACACATCACAGACCATTGTCGGTATTCCGGTTAGAAACAACACGAGGACCAAGAAAGGAATGGTGATGGTGATAAGTATCACTTGTATCAATAATTCTCCAGAGGTGGTGAAATTCTCACGACATTCTTGACATAAAAGATGGTAATACTCCAAGGTAAAGAAGAACAAATGATGGGTAGCAAGGAACTCAAGGTATAACACAAAACATGAACAAGTTTGTGTTGGAGGGGAGGCAATAAAGTGGTCAATGACAACACAAATCATCGAGGGCAAGGATGGTATTTCTCATCATGAATTCAATTGATATCCTGGAAGAGCTCAGAATCCTGATGATGATCACCACATTTGTCGAGAGATTTTGCGAAGATGTAATCGATCGGCGATGACATCAAGTTAAAAGGAATGATGAAGCGAAAGGTTATTGGAACCACAGGTACGGCACAAACTCAAAATCAAGTTTGTTGTTCAAGGAGAAATGATATGACGAGGAAGATCGACATAAGATTAGCTCACCGTCGAAATTGTGCTCCAGGAAGAAGGACCGGGTAGCACAGCTAAAATCAACACGATAATGATATAGCCGATCAGGCTAGGAATGTCTTGAAGGATTATTAAACTCATAAGCAATGAAAATTACTTAGGATTATCGAACCGGAATGTGGGATTGGTTCACATATCGGTGTTCTCGGTTGACGACAACCCAGAACCCGGGAAAATTGGAATCGGTGAGAAATAACAGTTGATGAAGAACCCATAAGAAGTTATGCAGTTCCATGATATTCTTGAGATACCAGAGTGTAATACTCGACGATAGATCAAAGTAAAGGTTGGACAAGTGCAATGATCTGTAGAGGACAAGTGGTTTAACTTGTCTGAGAAATTGAATCAAGGGGAACAATATGGTCAGAACCACATTTGTAAATGATCAAACCACGGATACAAGAACTTATAACAAGGGGGTAACTATTTTACGAGAAGCTTCCATCATAAGATTTACATCGTGTCCATGGGCATGAACACAAAGTTCAAGGTCGACTCCCACTTCTCCAATGCATAATCTTTCATTCACTTCCCGTCTTCGAAGAAGTTATAGAGTCGAAAATTTATCCGACAAAACACCAATAGATATAACCCGCATAAACTTCGGGTTCACACAGACTAAAGAAGGCATAGGTTTGACCCATATGGGCATCTTAGAAACATATACCAAGCTTCGAGAGTAAATACCACCAGTTCGAAAGCAGAGCATGGTTGGCCAATCAGAGAATAGGATTTACTAATGGCATTATTTATCAAGGAAAGAACTCCAGGTTTTGAGAATATGCAAGAACGGCCGGATAATAATCCACCAAATGATATAGCGGACCGCAAAGGATATAATGTGAATAACGGTACTCAACCAGAAGAAGGAATGCAAGGGGATCAGATTATAAAAATAACTGCCTAATTCAAAGCTCAAAGGCAAGGGAACTAAGATTTCCAAATCAAGGGATCAGGAGCAAAGGGCGTTGTTAAGCATAGATAAGTCGAGTAGGCTTAGGGGAATAATCGATGGCAATTTGATTGGTCGAGATCCAACTCATGTTAAAATGACGTCTGAGCCGAAAGGATGAATTCTAGGATCTGATTAAGCATTGCGAACATTCGCGACATATTGAATCAAGGGACTCAAGATGATAAAGGAAAGGGATGTCAATAAGATTACGAGACTTATGGGATTAACCATAATGCAAGCAAGCAAGAATTTCAAGAGGAATAGGTTGCTCAGGATTTTCGGAAGATCGATGGTATTTCGAAGTCTTTTGCGAAACACATGAACAACTGGGAATGAGCGGATACTCGATAAGTGCGAGGAATTATCCGTAGGGGTATTCATGTGGCAAAGATATGTAATGCAATGGCTCAAGAGATTCTTAAAAGTCGAAGAACAATTCGATGCATCTTGTAATAACAAGAGCAGCTAGGGATGAATGTAAGAATGGCAAGGGTAAGAAGTTATCCATAAGGATTTATCGGTGGTCGGGAATAGCAAAAGCGGTGGGCACAAAGTCTCGAGAGAACATCGGAGAATATCTTCGGAATCTTCTGGTGCACCAATCGATCATCTGGAATGAAGGGCTCTCCGGGAGGAAGTAATTACGAGAACCTAGAGTCAGAGTTAGTAAAATCATTTAACCCGAATAGAAGAGAGATCAGAGTCCCAGAGTATAGACGAGGAATAAAAGATCCTAATACCACCAATGGCGACGTGGGCCCATAGGCCACACAGCCATGTTAGTAAAGGTTTTTCAATGACTAGACTCAACTTCGGCCAAGGAGTTGAAAAGGGGGATTCCTACACGCAGTCGGCTCTGATACCAACTTGTGACGCCCCCGATTCGATCGTACAGTAATTATACATGCAAACGTGTATGATCAACATCAGGGACTCACGGAAAGATATCACAACACAACTCTAAAAATAAAATAAGTCATACAAGCATCCTAATACAAGCCAGGGGCCTCGACGGCTCGAATACAACTGCTCGATCATAGACGAGTCAGCGGAAGCAAAAATATCAGAGTACAGACATAAGTTAAACAAGTTGACATAAGATGGCTAACACAAACTGGGATACAGATCGAAAGAGGCGCAGGCCTCCTGCCTGGGATCCTCCTAAACTACTCCTGGTCGTCGTCAGCGGCCTGCACGTAGTAGTAGGCACCTCCGGCGTAGTAGGAGTCGTCATCGACGGTGGCGTCTGGCTCCTGGGCTCCAACATCTGGTTGCGACAACCAGGAAGAAAGGAAAAGGGGAAAAGGGGGAGCAAAGCAACCATGAGTACTCATCCAAAGTACTCGCAAGCAAGAATCTACACTACATATGCATGGGTATCTGTGTAAAGGGGCAATATCAATGGACTGAACTGCATAATGACAGAATAAGAGGGAGATAGCTAGTCCAGTCGAAGACTACGCTTCTGGCAGCCTCCATCTTGCAGCATGTAGAAGAGAGTAGATGGTAAGTTCACCAAGTACCATCGCATAGCATAACCCTATTCGGCGATCCTTCCCTCGTCGCCCTGTGTGAGAGCGATCACCGGGTTATATCTGGCACTTGGAAGGGTGTGTTTTATTAAGTATCCGGTTCTAGTTGTCATAAGGTCAAGGTACAACTCCGGGTCGCCTGTTACCATGGACACGGCTATTCGAATAGATCAACTTCCCTGCAAGGGTGCACCACATTACCCGACACGCTCGATCCCTCTGGCCGGGCACACTTTCCTGGGTCATGTCCGACCTCGGGAGATCAACACGTCGCAGCCCTACCTAGGCTCAACAGAGAGGTCAGCACGCCGGTCTAAATCCTATGCGCGCAGGGGTCTGGGCCCATCGCCCATTGCACACCTGCAAGTTGCGTACGCAGCCGGAAGCAGACCTAGCCCCCTTAATACAAGCGCGGGCTTACGGTCCAATGCGGCGCGCGGCGCTCAGTCGCTGACGTCAAAAAGAGCTTCGGCTGATACCACGATGCCGGTTGCCCATATATTGTCCCACGTGGCGGTTAGTGCGTATAAGGTCAACGACCCAACTCAGATCAAATACCAAAATCTCGTTAAGCGTGTTATTATAAAGTAACCACGGACGCCGACCAGGGCCAGGCCCACCTCTCACCTAGGTGGTCTCAACCTGCCCCGTCGCTCCGCCACAAAGTAACAGTAGGGGGCCGTCGGGAACCCAGGCCCACCTCTACCGGGATGGAGCCACCTGTCCTTTCAGCCCCCACATTGGAATCACTTGCGGGTACTCTACGAGCCGACCCGACTTTAGTCACCACATGTATCATATAATATGTATGTAAGTATATACCCGTGATCACCTCCCGAGTGATCACGGCCCAGTAGTATAGCATGGCAGACGGACAAGAATGTAGGGCCACTGATGGAATACTAGCATCCTATACTAAGTATTTAGGATTGCAGGTAAGGGTAACAACTGTAGCAACAATGACAGGCTATACAGTAGAATAGGATTAACTGAAAGCAATAACATGCTACACTACTCTAATGCAATCCGTAGAGAGAAGGAATAGGCGATATCTGGTGATCAAGGGGGGGCTTGCCTGGTTGCACTGGCAAGACGGAGGGATCTTCAACACTGTAGTCGTACTGGATAGCAGCAGCGTCGGACACGGTGTCTAGCGAGAGAAGAGGGGGAAGAAACAATAAATATAATGCAAACATATGCATGACGATGCATGACAAGACAACGAGTGGTGTTAGGTGTGCCCTAACGCGGTAGTAGGTGATACCGGCGAAGGGGGAAAACATCCGGGAAAGTATCCCTGGTGTTTCGCGTTTTCGGATAGATGAACCGGAGGGGAAAAGTTGCGTGTTTGCTATGCTAGGGATGTGTGGCAGACGAACGGGCTGTGTATTCGGATTCGTCTCGTCGTTCTGAGCAACTTTCATGTAGAAAACATTTTCATCTGAGCTACGGTTTATTTTCTATGTTTTTTCTAAAGTTTTAATCATTTTCTGAATTTATTTATCTATTTAATTCTAACATTATCCAGAATAGTGCCTGCTGATGTCATCATGATGTCAGCATGACGTCAGCAGGCAACAGGGTGTTGACTGGGTCAATCTGACGTGTGGGTCCCGCATGTCATAGGTTGTTCACTAATTATCAGCTAACATTTTAATTAGCAGGTTAATTAGATTTAATTAGATAACTAAATAGAGTTAATTAAGTTAATTAGTTATCCTGATTAATTAATTGTTATTATTTTTATTAACATTTTCTTTTAACGTTTCAAAGGGGGTGGCCCCACATGTCATTGGCCCTAGGGGCCATAGCGGGTCGGGCGTCTGGTGGGAGCCGTGGATGCAGGCGAGGGGCGGCGCCGACGTAGCTGAGCCGGAGCTTGAGGCTGGGGCGCGGGGCTGCGGTCGGGTGGCTCGCCGGAGCGCAGCCACGGCGAGCCGGCAGTGGACGGCGAACAGCGGGGCCACGCGAGGCCGTGTGCGGGTTAGGCGCGGCGTCGGCGAGCGAAGTGGTTGACCGAGACGGCAGGGGGTGCGAGCGGGGTGCCGGTCCAGTCACGGCGCGGGGAGGAGGCCGCGGCCGTGAGCACGTGCGTGTGCAGACAGTGGGCCGTTGCGGTGGCGAAGCAGCACAGGGCCAGTGGCCATCAGGGACGGCAGCAGGGCCACAGCGCGAACGACGGGCGTGGTCGGATCCGGCGACGGGAGCAGAGGGGGAGAGGAGAGGGGCGATGCTCACGGGCGGTGCAGGGGATCTGGCGGCGAGGCGTGATGAAGCGAGTCGGGGAGGAGGCGAGGATGAGCAGTCCGGTGAGGAGGAGGATGGGGACGACGTGGTCGAGGCGGAGAGGCTCCGGCGAGGTGGCTCCGGCAGGCGGCGTCGAGGTCGTGCCCTGATCCAGTTCTGGATCGGGAAGGGGGCGAGGACGGGGAGGCGAGCGGCGGGGTCGAGGCGGTGATGGCGAGGCAGCGCCTGAGAAAACGAGCGGTGTCGGGACGCCGACGGCGAGGTGGGCAGCGGGGCAGGGTTCAGTGCCCGATCTGGATCGAGGGGGAGAGAAGGAGGAGAGGGGATTGTGCGGGGGGAGTGGTGGTCGTGGGCTAGGGTTTGCCCCGGGATGGGGTTAAGGAGGGGGCGTGGGGGCCAGCTGGGCCGGCCTGATTGGCGAGAGGCCAGCTGGGCCGTCGCCTAGTGGGGGGTTGCCTACTTTTATTTTGTTGTTGTTGTTGTTTTGTTTATTTTCTTTTTCTGTCTTCTTCTAACCTTTAATTGCTTTAGTTTAAATAAAATACAATAATAGTCTCTAAATTAGTATTACTAAGCATTCCACTTCCACAAATAACTTGGCACATTAATTAAAGTAGGGTGTATTTGTTTATTAACTTAAGAGCTTTTAAATAATAGTTTTTGCTAGGGTTTTATTCATCTTATAGTACTTAAATATTTTAAAAAGGTGTGGTTTCTCCACCATAATTTCCTATGCAATATTTGGTTCACTCCGAATATTTTAGTTTTAATATTTAAAAAGTTTTATTGTTTGCTTGATTTTGAATTTGAATTTGAATCTGTTTCGAACTAACGCGAGATTAGCAACAGTAATCGAAGTGACATGGCATCATTATCAGAGGTTCACTGTAGCTTAATTATCCGGGCGTCACAGACCCATAGGTCCACTCGGCCACCGATGAGGGGGAGGAATCTGGACACAAGAAGACAAGGCTTCATGGAAGCGTCCAAGGGGAATGAGGAATCCTCAAACAGTAAATGCAGGTCAACTTCATGTTGATATTCAACCAAGGGTTGACGGGCAACTGAAGGATGTTGGACACATCCAGTACCCAGCAGGAGTGTGCACACAATATTTTGTGCTGGGACATCGGAAGTCCTTGGCTCGACTGTTGTGGGAAATCACAAAGAGTCAAAAGATAATGATGAAATCTCCACTATGGATATGGATTCAGGAGAATCATATAATAAAGACTACATTATGTCGACATTTATTTATCCTCGTGAATTGCAAAAGACCTTGGATTGGATCTAAAACCTAAGTCCATGCATGGCTGAGTGTCTAAAACGCTCTAGTTAATCCAAAGGAAGGCAGCAATAGAGGATGGGTCGCTCTCAAGAAGAGGGGGTATTGACCTGATCAGTAATACCTACTCCTCTGAATTTGTTCCCTGGGGGAGCAAATGGGTTTTTGTTCATGTGAGGAACGAAAACAATGAGGTGGTGAGACATGAAGCGAGGCTTGTAGCACAGGGGTTCACGCAGAGACCCGTCATTGTTTAAGATGACACATAATCTCCTGTTATGAGTGGAATAACGTTCTGATATTTAATATCACTGGCATTGAATAATGAATTTGTATATCCAACTGATGGACGATGTGACTTCATAGTTTTGCGAGTCACTTGATTCGAATATCTATATGATAGTTCCTAAGGGAATGAATATTTCGAATTAATCACAACATGTGTTGCGTAAAGCTTCATACGTCATTTTATGACTTGAAGTAGTCGGCAAGGATGTGGCATAACCGACTGAGTGAATTCCTTGGTTAGAAGGGTTACTCAAACAATGATGGTTGCTCATGTATGTTCATCAAGAAATCTAGAGAAGGATTTGTACAAATTGTGTGTATGTTGATGTTTTGAATATCATTGGAACTACACAAGAAATACATGAGGCAAACAAATCATCTTATGACGGAGTTTAAGATGAAAGATTTGGTTGATACCAAACTTTGCTTGAGTTTGGAACTTGAGTGTAGTCCATTCGGAATACTTGCTAATCAGTCTACATTTGTCCGAACGATTGTTGAAAAGTTCAACATGGATGAATCATATCCATCAAACAACTATGGTGTGTGAGATCTCTTGAGTAATAGAGATAAATACCCATTTGTACCTAACGACAGTGATGAAGAGATAGTGGAACCGAGTCTCCCTATCATGGTGCAATTGGAGCACTAATGTATCTAGAGAGCTGCACCAGGCCTGGTATATCATTTGCAGTATTCTTATCGGCTAGATGTAATACATCTCCAATGGTAGGGCATTGGGTTGGTGTGAAGAATATTTTTGCATATCTTCTGGACACCAAAATCTTGGTTTGTTTTATGATAAAAATCAAGATATGACCATGGTTGGATATCGTGATGCAGGGCATGTATCATACCCCCATAATCCCAGATCACTCGAATGGAGCTACAGTCTTTCAAGAAGACAACTTTAGTGGCTGCATCCACTAATCATTCTGAAATCATTGATTTGTATGAAGCATCACATGAATATATGTGACTTCATAGAATGATGAACTTTGTTGAAAGTTCAAGTGGGATTGGTTGGTAGGAACCACCCACCATTATCTATGAAGATAATGTTGATTGTATTACACAGATGCAGACAGGTTATAAGTAGCAATTACAGAGTGTATTGCTCTGAAAGTATTTTCTTCCCCATAAGTTAAAAGGAGGTGGGAAGATAAATATTTTTGCAAACAAAGTCCAGTGATAATGTCGATTATCATGTTAATGGAACTGGTACAAGATGACTTTATGTTTTGCAAGATTCAGGGGGAGTGTACTCCCATATGATAACCTGATCAAGATCTTTGGATCTTTGATATTGCACTCTTTTTCCCTTTATGAGTTTTTCCTATATGGTTTCTCATAGAAGGTTTTTAATGAGACAATAGTAATACAAACATTGGGATATGTCATTTTCTCCTTATTTTCCCACAAGGTTTTTGAAAGGAGTTTTTCATGGCATATTATGTATATCTCCTCATATTTTTCCCATAGGGTTTTTGGAGGAGCTTTTTCAAGATGATGATTCTACATAATCAATGCGGAGATTAGGAGGAGTGTTAGAGAATAATTAATTATGATTATTGAGGATAATCTCCTTATCTTTGTAAACCGACGGGCAGTTAGAATCTGCCACCGTCGCGTCTCTTGTCCCGTCTCCTCTAACCGACGCGTCCCTTGGATGCAACCCCTCGGAGGGTATATATTGTACAATCATCATCAATGGAAAACGCGGTTGATTCATTCTTGTGATTCTCTTCTAACAAATTTGACTCTTTTGGGAGTGGCTACGGATCAGACGACTAAATTCCTAATTGGGGGTCAGTTATTTTATTTTATTTTGGCATGTCCAACAGAGCTAACTCAGCTCCACGGTGAGAAACCAAGGAAGAAATGAAACATATGGGCAGGTGCAGCTCGATAAGACATGTACATGACGATGAATCGGTTCACATACCCAGCTTGTGCATATGGGAACTTAAAAGCTTCTACCTTCTCTAGCCTTCGGACTCCTCCTTATACAAATATACTAAAATGAAAATAATAATAATAAACCAAAAAATGAAATTTTGTAAGGAAGAATGAATTATTGACACTGGTATTACCCTCTAAGAAAAAAGAAAATGAACAAAATGAAAACAAATAATGATAAAATTTGCACAAAATTTAAACAAAAATGAGGTTTTTATTATATGCAATAATAAACAAATAATATTGTAACTTTTGCAAAAAGAAGTTCTCTAACAAGGACTGAATTACTGGCATTAGTATTACGCTTAAAGAAGAAATAAAATAATAATAATGGCAAAATTTGCACCCAATTTATACAGAAATAATTGTTTTCAAAATATACAAGAATAAACATATAATAGTAAATTCTTTTGCAAAAAAATAGTTTTCTAAAGAAAGAATAAATTAGCGACATTGGTATTTGATCCATGGCATCTCTACTTCTCAAAATCAAAATTATAAAGTTTTCTGAGAAAAATGAATTAATGAAATTGGTATTACCACTTAAGAAGAAAAATAAACATGACAAAATTTGCACACAATTTACACAGAAAATTGCGCTTTTTATAATATGAAAGAATAAGCATATAATAGTGGAATTTTCGCAAAAACAGGTTTCCAAAGAAGAAATCAATTAGTGGCATTGGTATTACCCTTAAATAAGAAATAAAAAGAAGTAAAAACTAAATCAAAATCAAAATAACAAAGTTTTCTTAGAAAAAATGAATTAGTGGCATTGGTATTACTCTTTAAGGAGAAGTAAAATTAAGAAACAAATAATGAAAAGTTTTGGACATAATTTTCACATAAATAAGCATATAAATATAGTAGTGGAATTTCATTACAAAGTTTTCTAAGAAGGAATGAAATGCTCACATTGGTATTACCCTTAAAAAGAAAGAAACATAAATTTTTATCTTTACCTAATAATAAAGGAAGAAGCCTTTCATAGTTCTCCATACATTTAGTTGTTTTTCCTGCGTTCTTTACATAATTGGGTTGTTCTTTACGATAAAAATTTCATCCATCGCCCAACTACTGGGCTGTTGGGAATTTCGCCGTCGCCATATAAATATAGTAGTGGAATTTCATTACAAAGTTTTCTAAGAAGGAATGAAATGCTCACATTGGCATTACCCTTAAAAAAGAAAGAAACAGAAATATTTATCTTTGCCTAATAATAAAGGAAGAAGCGTAATTGAGTTGTTCTTTACGATAAAAATTCCGTCCATCGCCCAACTACTGGGCGTTGGGAATTTCGCCGTCACCCCCTAATGGGCCGCCACGTAGTTGCTAGGCCTGCTTTATTTTATGGGCCCAGCAGCTGACGAATCAGCCAAAAATTGATCTCGTGACCGTACGGTACCGTTTAAAATGCCATAGCTACCAACTCGGCTAGCACATGTTTTATGTAATAATCCTTCCTAGCTCTTATGGGACAACTACCATCAGTTAATATATCTTCATAAGCTAGAATCAGCAAGCCACCACGGGAAACAGAAAACAGAGACGTGTCTAGGCAAGAAGGTTTTCCCAACCAGCGGTGACACCTTGGATGTAAACCAGGGGGCGCTGCTATGGCGGCAAGGCCGAGCGGCGCCACCCTGACCGACACCGGCGCCGCGCAGGGCCGGTCCTGAGATTTCAGGGGCCAAGGGCGAAAACTAATATGGGCACCTCATCGCCCCTCATATATATGTTTGCATATATCAATATCAAAGGTTAAGATTGTTAAGTATTTAGATACATTATAACTGTGCACATTCTGAGACTACCTCTCACGCAGCCAGGTTTTTCAGCCATCCGATCCAGATCTTTCGACTTTCTGGCCATTGAATTCGTGCGTACTTCCTGGCTGGGCCTTGGACTGGTCGTTGGCTGCAAAAGTGGGCTGCAAACTGAATCGATGTGTGTGGTGGGCAGCTGCTCCGGTAGCAAAATATGAGTATTCTAGTTGATTGGGCCGCTTCTTCGATTTGATGGCCTATTTTCTCGTTCTATTGCCCGGACGTCACTCGTGAGAGTGGCAGGCGATCCGTCAAGGGCCACGCTGTTTGTTGTCCTTAATGATTCGCTTAATGGCATGATGGCAGCGGAAGAGCGCCGCCCGGCTGTTCGCTTTCCGGCCAATAATAGTGTGGGAGGCCGCGGGTGGGTCGCTTGATGCCCTTCCACCTCCTCCTTACCTTGATGACCCTACTAATTCGTACCCTAGAGCACATCATCTCTTCTTCTCCACGCTCCACACAACAGCAATCTTCTCTTCTCAGCGACGGGTGACGACGGATTAGGATTTCATGGTGGCTTCCCTCACCAGTGGACTGGTCATTACTCGGCAAGATAGGGAGTGAGAAAGAACAGACAGTTTGTCATCACTGCTGCTTCTAACACACCCCCCCTTTCCAGCACTGCCTTGTGCCGCCCGGATCCCATCCTTGCCGCCGTTCCCACTTCGGGAGACGAACGCGCGGAAAGAAGGTACACGAGGCGCATGTCCAATTTTTCTTTTGCTTCCTCTCAGATTTGATCTATGGAACGCCATGGGGGCTAGGCGGATTTGGGAGGGCTCATGACCACAAGCCTCTGTTGCAGACTCTCCTTGTAGAGGAAAAAAATATCTGGAGTCGAGGCCGCTGCAACAGAGGAATCAAAAAGGTGATGATGCTTGATGCACATAGACGATGCCAAGTCTCTTTCACAGCTTTTCTGAGGTCGTTGCAACACAATGAGGATTAGAGTATTCTCTTTGAAGGTATTTTCATTGCAGATACTCACATATCCGTCCTTGTTCCGTCATCTTAACATCTTTGTGCATTGGCGCGAGCCTCGCTTTGAGTTTTTCTTAATTCTGATTTGTTGTCCGCAGTAAGTGATCTTCATAATTGACATTCTTCATCCGAAGTATAAGCCCATCATGCAAAAAGGAAAGAATAAAGCAGATGATATAGCAGTACTAACTATTGATATTGGCAACTTTGTACATGATGTACGATCCTTGAGTTTATTGGTATTCTTCTCCAGGTATCAAGAAAATTAAACGTTATGTACAAAGAGATTAAATACTTCTGATCATAACAGATCAAAATGGTGGCGCGCCGATCTGTTCAAATGGTAGCACTTCACTGATGTTGGCACAGCTACCCTTATACGGGCTTTGGATTGGACTGACTTCAGCTCTTCAGAGTGACCGAGTACTACATTACATACATGGGTGTGGGCCTCCCCTGCGGATCCTTGCTACTACAAGGAATGAAAATTGCAGGCAGACAAACACTTGATGGAACAGGTTGGCTTGAGAAAAGATGGACATGCCCGTATGTCCTTTTAATTTGTGGGAGGAGGCAGTAAGTCCTTTTAATTTGTGGGAGGAGGCAGTGGGTCTCCAAATTCAGAACTTAATTGTTAACCATCTCTTGGTTAGTAATATTAAAACATAAATAACTTCCCATGTTATTTCAGGTGAATGAGAGGACCGTGAAGCTTACAGAGGCTATGGAATCTATGGTGATCTGATGTCACAGAGCAGCGTCTGAGCTCTTGATCACTTGAGTAAACAGCCGTTAAAAATTAGTAAACTGTGAGTGCTACCTGCACTATCCAACTATTACAATGAACTCTGGTGTTCAGTCCATCCTTGTGGTGTTGTAATTTGTAATTAGTTCTTGGATCGGTTATTTTAGATGGACTACACCATTATGTACTAATTTTCCCTAAACCAAGTTGTGATATTTTCTCATGGATTTCTAAGCAAATTGCAATGGTTGGTAGTACTTAGCCACTTGATTCTACCAATATCTGTTTCAGAATTTTGATTTTAGAAGCTCATTTGCTCCCCTACTATAGATGAACCCCATAATGATTCAGATGGTATCATCCAAACTCTATTCCAAAGCAAAGTACTTGGATCCCATTAAATAAAGAGGTTGTTCTGTTGATTTTTTTTTAAATTTTCATGGAAGATGTGGTGTGACTTCAAATACATTTATGTTTGATTGGATGGATATTTTTTCAGCATTAAACATGTGTAATGTATTAACGATTCATGCTTGAACTCACAAACAAGCTGAGTTCTTTTGCAATTTTAGTTTTTTTAGGTCATTTAAAGGGTTGTGAACATTATATTGGAATTTAGTAACAGCTTCTCGTCCTCCACCTTGTTAGAAAAAAAACCTCCTTCAAGACTGCTTTATTGCTATTTAAGGTGTAATACTACAATGTTTATAGAGCTTAGCGTTAATTGAATCTTTATGTTCATGAATAAATATGTGTATCCCTTGCAATATGTTGTACATATACATAACTTGAAGATTTAAATTCCATGTTCAGACAATATTTATGGAAATTCATACTATCTTACCGCGAAAATGGACGGACGCGGCAACGCGCGCCATCAATGGTCTAGTGTACTATTATAATACACATCAATTTAGAACGTAATATTCAAACAACAAATAGAATCATAAACACTTACTTGATTCTTAACATCAGTAGTTGGTTCGTCCACGGGAATTACCGCCAACTCGTTGCCCCTATTACTCTTGAAAAAAATTATCCATAGTTCCTCTCTGTAATTATATTACTCCCTCTTTCCATCTATATAGGGTCTAATGCGTTTTTCAAGACTAAGTTTGACCACATGTTAGAGCACTAATATATGACATGCAAGTTACACAAAGCATACCGTCAAATTCGTACGTGTGAGGAGCTTACGATGATATAATTTTCACATTATACATCTTATATATTATTAATCTTGTCAATAGTCAAAGGCAATCTAAAAAAATACATTAGGCCCTATATATATGGAAGGAGGGAGTAACTCATCCATAAGCCTATTTTCCTTTTTCTTGCCCATTACCAAATCGATGTTTTCGAGATGATATGTTGAGCTAAAGTAATCTAATTGCCAACATACATGTAGTGACAATGGTTAGTGAATTAGTGATTAATAGTATACCTAGGAGATCCGGCCAGTGAAGCAAATAGGGCTGATTGGTGAACTGGTGCGATCGACTGCTTGATACACATATGGTGGAAGGAGCTTTGTGGGAGAAGAACAAAACGAGTCCTGGAGCAATCAGATCAGAAGTGAGAAGAAGCTGCAGAGCCGGAGCACTAGATCGGGAGCAACAAGCCAGCGATCTTGTTCCCGGCAGGCCGTCTGAACGTCGCAACCCGCTGGATCCGCTTGCGGCCTGCGCATTTGATCCTTGGTGGCCGCCTCGTAGGGCGTGACTTGCATAGTAGGGAGTAAGAGCATCTCCAACAGGCGTTCAAAAAGAGCTCCGCGCACTAAAAATTCGTTTTTTTTTTTGCGTCCAACAGCTCCAGCAGATGCTGTAGCGCTAAAAAGTTTTGGGCGCACGCTGAAAAACGCTATCTCGCGCAACATATTTGGGGCTCCGGATTGGGCGCGCTTCACAATTTGCAATGTCTGCTTTTCGGGCGCGCGTCTTTGGGCGTCTGCTAAAGCAATGTTGGTCCCGGTGCACTAAAAATACTACAGTGGCGCGCTATAACTTTTATTGGGCGCGAGATTTTTGTGCGGCCGTTGAAGATGCTCTAACAACCACGATCTTGGATGGAAAAAATAGAAGTTACCTCCTCTCCTCACACATCGTAGCAGCAGGCCTCGGGCCTCATGCGTACAGGGAGCATAGCTGGGATGGGGCCCCTAGAGTTTGGGGATGTGACCAGGCGTGTTGTGTCGTTCTTCACTAAAAGAATGGGATCCAGAATAGCGATTGGGTTGTGTTTGTCTACATCTAAATCTATAGGACCAGTTCTTTTGCTAGCTTTTAGAATAAGCTCAAATAAGCTACCCCTAACCAGCTTATTCTAGAAGCCCGACCAAAATTATTTTTTTAGAAGTCTAATAGTTAAGACTTGACTAGTAGGCTTCTAAAAGAAAAAAATTGGTTTGGCTTATAGAATAAGCTGGGTAGGGGGCAGCTTATTCTGAAAGCCAAAAAAAGCCAGGAAAAGAACTGGCCCTAAAGGCGCTGCCATCACCACCACAACGCCACCTTTGGGCAGCAAAACCTTATTCCCAAAGAGACCTAACTACATCGCCATAAGACAGATCCAGGATTCCCGCCCCCTTCTTCATCGGATCGGCAAACGAAGGAGGAGACAATGGCCTCACCAAGGGGACGGTACGGACGGGGTCGCCTTTCTTTCCGTGAGAGAGAAGAGGAAATGTGTATTGTACTATGTCTTTAGCAGTTGAAAACAAATAATAGAGACTTGCACTTATTCACACCTATAGACAAGTATAGGTTGCTTTATTCAGATGTCCTTCTACATATTTAGAGAGAGAAGGCATCTGCCTGGCCTTAAACTGAGGCCCTTAGAGTACAAACGAGGTTCAAACAAGGTTCAAAGAAGGTAGCGTAAAGGGATACAAGGCCGTAGCCAGCAAACGCGACGTACACCAGCCGACCTCTCAGGCTCTCAATAGGACAACATGACGTCCACCGAGCCGGCCCCTGTGTCGAGGCCGAGATCTTTCCACACGCCGGCCGACGCTCCCACCTCGTCGTCGCGGCAGTCGTGGCACTCGTCCACGGCCTCTGCCATCGCGCTGCGCCCGGTCTCCATGTCCGTGATGCGGAACAAGATGCCGCACAGGCCCCCGCTCGTGTATATCTTGCTAGACACCGTGATCACGGATTCCAGGTCGGTGTGGTATGTGCCGCCGCATGACGCCGGCGCGCGCTCCTCTCCTTGGTCGAACCCACTCAACATCATCACCCCTGAAGTCTCGACGTAGGCGAAAGATGCCCGCGGATCAGCATGGTGCCGGGCGACGGCGCACACCACCTGCAGAAAAACAAGTAAGATTGCTGCCGCCTTGGCCGCGTTCGCCATGGTAAATTGGTAATTGAGGAGCGACCTCCCGCTTGCGTGCGTTTATAAGCTAGCTAGCTAGCTTTGCTTGCCCTGTGTGCTAGCTTTCTCTCGATGATGATGAGTTATGTATATGCTCGCGCTGCAGTGGAACTGGACATTCGTGGCATAGGGAACTGGTGTGGATTTTCAATTCATGCGAAAGGGACAAGATTAATTCATAGTTTCTGACGGCTCCAAGGTGAGATATACACTGTATATACTTCTTTTGAATACGAATTCAGTAGTATTCAAAAGAAGACTGACTGCGCATGCGTTTGTTGGTTCAGTCATGCCACGCCAAGTTAGTATTCAAAACGAGACCGACTGCGGCAGGAGCAAAATTTATACCAGTGAATTCGTATTCAAAAAAAGTTTTCAATTATATAATTTTTTCTCCCGCCGCAGTCAGTCTTGTTGGTTAAATTTATGATCAAAGTTGAACCTCAGAAAGCGCGGGCGCACTATATTTTAAAATGAAGGGAGTACAATCGATCCATCGATTGCAAACGAACACGTGGTCAACGAACGAACGAACCAGCGTGTCCTCATAACGTTTTTCTCTTCCTTTTTTTTATATATGATACAACCAACCAGCGAATGGTCGGATTCCTTTTCCTTTTTCTCATATCATCACAATCTATACCTACCTAATCTCTACCTCTATATCGATATCTATACCTCTATACTTATACCTAATAATAAAGTCATTAATGCTTCTGGTTGTCCGTCTAAAAATTGCCCCCAAAGTTGCTATAAATTATCCACTATGCCACTTGTAAGTGAAGAAATCGATTCTGTTTTTTTCAAAGTCACCGTGGTGTTTGGTTCTTATACTGTGATGTCCTAATACTTCACAGGCACACGACTGCCGTAATGGTTAAGGACTCAACCTTGCACCCACGAGACGAGGGTTTGATCCCAGTAGTCTGCTCCTTTTCTTTCCTTTTTCCCCTCCTCGTCGGATAAATTCATGGGCCGGCCCATGTGCGCGGCGTCACGCCCCTTTTTTCATTTTGTTTTTCTGCTTTTTGTTTTTTTGCTCATTTTATTTTTATTTTTGCTTCTTTAAATTAATTCAGGATTTCCAAAAAATTCAAATTTCAAAAAGTTATGAGTTTTAAATAAAATTGACAAATCATAAAATGTTCATGAGTTCAAAAAATGCTCGGGAAACCATAAAATGTTCATGATTTTAAACAAATGTTCGTATATTATAAAACATAATGATTTTGAGAAAAATGCTAGGGAAATAAAAAGGTTCATAAGTTTTTTAAAAATGATCGTGTAGTCAAATCATATTAGGGAACTTAAAAAAACAAATTTTAAAAAATGTTCACAAAAATTCAAACAGATCTGTACATAACGAACAAAACAAACCGTCGCTTACATATAGGTTTTTTAGGGGATCTGTAGAGGTCGTTTTATGATTTTATTTAGTCTATCGTGCATCAGGTAGAAAATAGATTCCCGTGTACAGCACTGAGCCTCCAAAAAATTGACACAACTTTCTATGGGGTTAGTTTTTGTAAGCTATATGAAAATGGCCAAATGTCTAATTTGCCTCCGTACATAGCTTCTTTTTTTAGAAGGCCTCCGTACATAGCTATGTTTATTTTGCTACCACAGTTTTAGTGATCATGGAAAACACCACGACGCTTGGTCATGGCGAGAAACATCATTCATCGGTCTAGCACAGGCAACGTCCATCAATGCAGTTTGCTCAGCCAAAAAAAATTTCGTTGTGGCGCCTTAGGAAATCAAGTCGTGATGAGACCATCACACCTTTACTTTTTGAAATGACTTTCTAAAAGTCCCTTATCTCTACATGATTCAGGGTAGTTTATGAAATGACATTTTAAAAGTCCTTATCTCATCCTGACATAATCTGCATAATCTGATTGTTTTTCTCCCGTTGCAACGCATAAGCATATTTGCTAGTAAAACCTAATCAGAATGAAAATAATGTACTAGTGCATTGGTATAACCCTTTAAGAAGAAACAAAAGTAAAAAAAATAAAACTAACTAAATTTGCACATAAATTACACGTAAATTTTGCTTTTTATAATATGCAAAAATAAACATATAATAGTGGAAATTCATTAAAAATCTAAAAAAGAACGAATTTGATGGCATTGGTGTTGCCCTTAAAGACGAAAGAAACTGAAATGAAAAATAATGAAGTTTTCCAAAAAAGAATGAATTAGTGGCATTGATATTACCCTTTTAGAAGAAAGAAAATTAAAATTAAGTAAATTTTTACGCAGTTTACATATAAATTACTTTTTTATAATATGCAATAGTAAGCATATAATAGTGAAATTTCACAGAAAAATAAGGATTCCTTGAATTAGTATATTGTTATTACCCTTAAGAACAAAGAAACTAAAAAAAATAATGACAAAGTTTGCACATAATTTACAAAAAAATAATTTTTAATAATACGAAAGGATAAGCATATAATAGTGAAAACTCGCAAAAATAAAGTAGTTTCCTACGTAGAAATAAATTAGTGGCATTGGTATTACCCTTAAAGAAGAAAGGAAATAAATAAAAATATGAAAATAAAGTTTTTCGAGAAAGAATGAATTAGAGACATTGGTATTACCATTTAAGAAGTAAGAATGGAAAAAAAGTTTAAAAAAATCACGCAACTTTACACTGAAATTGCACTTTGTAATATGTAAGAAATAAGGATATAATAGTGCAATTTTCACACTCTAGTATACGTTATTCACATGTCATATAGTACTTCTTTGTATACATTTGACTCACACACGCACTTATCTCCCCAATACCCATAAAAATCGACTAAAAAAAAGAAACTTTGTTGGCCTACAAGCAGGCAACATAAGGAAATGTGTAACGGGCTTCATCCCCAATAAGGAATCGACTAGCCCAAAATAGCGGTCTGTCGAAAATGTTCCTTACAAACATGACATCACACACAAGAAAAAACAAGGAGCGCGAATCTTAAAGCATCAACCAATGGTCAAGAATATCGACTGGTCCAAATTTAAAAATCAGGCAACTTAGTCATAGCTAAAGTGGACTCTTTGGGGGTGGCTAGGAGTGAGATGCCTGGATTTAGTAATTGGATAAATATTTTTCTTGTGCTGAGGAGATTACGTTTGTGCGTATGGATTAAAGGCACGCAACTTTGGATCTGAACTGGGGATCGATCGTTCTGTTAAAGACCTCGCGCGAACATTCTTCATTGTAAGCCGCTACTGGCAATAAAAGAAGAAGTCTGATCCTAACCATATGTTGGTCCCTAATTATTCATAGTCTGTTCACGGGGAACTATCTGACTTTTATGCTTTACAGGTATAGACTAGTTAACTTGGTGATAAGTGGAAAAAATATAATTGTATAGTCTATAAACCTTTTGGCACATCATGCAATTGTATGCCATCGAGCACCAAAATAAACAGTGTCTAGCACAAAACGCACGTGTGCAATAGATATTATCGGCAAGATGTACGTTGAGCACACAAATACATTGGACAAAATCCAACGAAAAAAATCAAGTAAGCATCAAAGACCAAAGACATAAGTAAAATAAAATACAAACTCAGCCTTTGCAGCCACAAAATAAAAGGCCACCTCCAAAAAGACAGGAAAAAAAAAGATGTTTTATAAGGAAGAATGAATTAGTGGCATTGGTATTACCCTCTATGAAGAAATAGAATGTGAAAATCAAAACAAATAAGGAAAAAAAGTGTTTTTATAATATGCAAGACCAACCAAATAATAGTTGAATTCTTGCAAACAAAAAGCTTCCTAAGAAAGAATAAATTAGTGGCATTGGTGTTTCCTGAGAAAAGAAATAAAACAAAACAAAAACTGAAAAAAAGTCAAAATAAGAAGTTTCTAAGAAAGAATGAATTGTTGGCACTGATATTACCCATTAAGAAGAGAAAAAAATATAACAAATAAAGACAAAATTTGCACATTAATTATGTTTTTCTATAGTATGCAAGAAGCATATAATAGTTCAATTTTCACACACAAAGCTTACGAATAAGGAATGGATTAATGGCATTTTGTTATGAAACAAATTGAAATAAAACTTAAAGAAAACAAAAATAATGAAGTTCTTACAAAAGAATGAATTGGTGGCATTGGTATTGCCCTTTAAAAATAAGTTGAATGAAAAAATAACAAATTTCACACAATCTACATAGAAAATATATTTTTTATAATATACAGTAATAAGTATATAATAGTGGAATTTTCGCAAAAGTTAGTTCCTCGGAAGGAATTAATTAGTGGCATTGGTATTGCCCTTAAAGAAGAAGAAATAAAATAGAATCAAAATAGTGATGTTTTCTAAGAAAGAATAAATTAGAGGCGTTGTTTTTGCCCTTTATGAGAAATAAAACAAAAATTTAAAACAAATAATGACAAAATTTGCACATAAATTGTGGGTTTTTTTGTTATATGCACGTAATAGTGTAATTTTCAAGAAAATGGTTTCCTAAGAAGTAATGAAATAGTGGCATTGCTATTAGCCTTAAAGAAGAACGAAATGAAATAAGAAACTCAAATAAACTCTAAATAAAGCTTTCTAAGGAAGAATGAATTAGTAAAGCTGCTATTACCCTTTAAGAAGAAACAATATAAAAATGTATTAAAAAACATGCACACAACTTTGCACTTTTGCACTATGAGTGCACTTTTTGTAGCAAAGAATAAGCATATTATCTCTTTTGATACCAGCACCATCGGCGCCCCCCCCCCTTCGCGTCGCCTCCCCCTAGGCGACGCCAGGGGCCCCCGAACCCTAGCACCGCAGGCCTCCTCCCGCGCCTCCGTCTGTCGCCGCTGCCGCCGGCGAGGGCCGCGATGGCGGCGGGCCTGGTGCCGAAGGCACCAGGGCGGGTGGACACGGCGAGATCTCATCGGAGGCGGCAGGGGTGGCCCTTCTCGTGGGATCCGGAGGCGGCGACTGGGGCGGCAATCCCTTGCCGTGTGGCGGTGGCCGAAGCGCCATAAGCCGGCGGAGCGGAGGCCCTGGATGGACGGCGGCGGCGACTGCGGATCCAACCCCGATCGGATCCGCTGCGGGGTGGCCTTCAGCCGACCGGTGGCGCGTGGAGGGACCGGTGAGGAGATGTCGGATCTTCGCCGGTTTACCGATGTCGGTGTTCGTCTTCGTGGCGAGACTCCGCTTGGTTCCAGCCAACCGCGAGATCGGGGCGACGTGGCTTCCAATGAAAATCACGCCTGACTGCGGTCATGGCGAACGATGGCGGCGTCTCGGACGTTGTTCCCTTCTCGAGGCATCGTCGTTACAGGTCACGTCAACCTGATCTGAAGGTTCCGGGGGAAACCCCAGATCTGGATCGACCGGATCGGACGATGGCGACGTTTCGATGTTGTTCTCCCTCCTGGGGGCATCGTTTTGGAGCAAGTGTTGGCTGGAGGGGACAAGAGGAGCAGCGGCGTGGTATCTGATACATCGACAACGGCGGGTCTCAGCGGCATGGAGCAGCGGGGTCTCGCCGGTGGGCGTGTGATGATGGACGAGCGCAGGATGGTGGTGTTGTCTGGCGTCGTGGTGGCGTCGACGGCAGCTAGACCGGGCAAGGTACATGTAGCAGTACAGCACTAAAGATGGGTTGGTGCCAGGTGGCTGCGGCGGCCTCATACCCGGCAGGCGTCCAGGTTGAGGAGTGCACCGGACTGGTGGGTGCCCTATACCCGGCAGGCGTCCTGGTTGGGACCTCACGTCTTAGATGTTAGGTTTGGCTGCGAGGTCTATTTTGGTATTAGGCCCAGACTATCAGCATCCCTTCATCAACTAGATAGGAGTAGTGACAGATGTTGCCTAGACGATGGCTTTAGTCTTATTTTTGTATAACTTTGTAAAGTCTTGTATGAATACTTAATAAAGTGGCTGCATGCATCGTCCAGATGCAGAGGCCGGGGGTCCTCCTTCATTTCTAAAAAAAATTTGTGCAAGTTTTCACACTCTATTATAATTTACACACATACTGTATAGTACACATATATTATATAGTACCTGTGTATACATTTACACTCATCTATAACGTTTAAAAAATTGACTTACCCAAATTTAAAAATCAGGCAACTTGCATATAGTTAAAGTGGACTCCTTTATAGACCAGTCACCACACAAGATAACTCTTTTAAGCATCCAACTAGAACTTAGTAGCCACATTTTGAACACCAAGCTTTTGAAATCGACCAAATTTGATTTCTGACCCCACCCAAAGTTGTATGGTTCACCGCATGATTGTACCTACGGACATGTGGGCATGGGCTGATCTGGTGGTGGTGCCTGACACTTCCTCCCCCCTCTAAGAATGTAGATTTTGTTCACTTGGTAGTAATTGAAATGCCATAAAATGCTAGTTCATAATGTTACATTGTGATTTGCTAAGATTGGCACCGCAACTAATCAACCTCTAGATCCGCCACCAAGCTCAGAAGAACACAACATGAGAAAGTTGGTTGAAACAAATTCAAGAAAAAAAATCTTAGAAGTGAGATTTAGAGTAAAGGCAAAAATCAAAAGTATTCCAAGAGCTTAAAATTGGAACAAAATCACAAAATTTAAGAATAATAATGAGCATAATGCTATGATTTTCCCTCAATTCTTTTAAATCTTTTGTGACTTTCTCGAATAACCTTTTTCATTACTTCCCCACGAAAAACATTTATTCATTAGTTATCTGTATTTTTCATTCTTCTCAATTTTCATAATGTTAATCCAAATAGATTCCAATCTATATGTTCTATCAAAATGTTACTTTTCTACATTTTTCCTCATCATTTCTCCTATTTTGTGAAATATTTTTAGTGTAGACTAGGTAAATCGTATGTGCAAAACTGTCGTTGCCTGACCGGTCATACTGCTTCACCGAGAGATGAGCACCAAGTTTCTTTGGTTCGAAACTTTTAGGTACACAAGATGTCGGTGTTGAGCGGATAATTATGGAAAGGGGTGAAACGGAGTAGAAAACTTGCGGAGCTAGGTGCTGCCTCATTTGCTTGCGTATCTTCTAAAAGCGGAAACAAATATATTTTTTGTCTGGTAATATGGGTCTCATTCATATAATAAATATCAAGTTACAAGCCATGATAAAACATCGACCTGGAAAAACTGAAAGGACAATAAAACTCTAGTCTTTGCACAAAGGACCACCAGCCAATAAGACAAAATACTATCATGAGCAAAGAATCCCTTGAGCTTTACGTCAACTCCCGTCACCTGACTCCGGCACCACCGCAACAGCCACCAAAAAAATGTGACGGGTCACCTCTTCACACAAACTCGACGCAGCTCCATCACTGATATGCGGCTTTTCGGACCTTCAAAGTAGCTTAACAAAGGTGAAGCAGCTGCTGTTGAAAGACTCTGGTCAGGGAAGCACTCCGGATACGCCATCGAACTTTAGATCTAGCATCCCCGCTTGACGACGATGTCAAAGGAGGAAACTATACATGTCAGCCGCCAACCACGAACCCAGCACATGAACCACCGTCTTTCAGTTGTCGTCGACACAGATCATAATCTGCATCCACTCCTGTACCACCACCTCCCGAGCTCCGCACCCGAGGACACAAGTCCACCATAGGGATGCCGCTGCCACACCATCCCCACTTGAACAGACTAGCAACCAGATTCATCACCCACCAATGAGCAGTTATTGCTAGAAACTGATACAAAGCGAACACCGTGCAACGTAGACACGGATACAAAAATGAAGTTTGTCGGAACTCAAAAACCACTAGAATCATATAGAAAAACGAAACCAACAAACTTGTTCAATTGTGCGCCCATAAGCACAGGTGGAAGATGAAAGTGGGAGGTGTGTGTGTG